>NC_051082.1:37588862-37686362 GCF_004664715.2 Peromyscus leucopus
AAGAAAGGAAGAAAGAAAGAAAGAAAGAAAGGGATCTGCTATGAAGTGTGTTAAGGCCATTGGGGCTACATGAAAGCCTACCCCAGGTAGCTAGCTAGTAGATAGATACATAGATAGATAGATAGATAGATAGATAGATAGATAGATAGATAGATAGATAGATATTAGTAAATGATATAGATTAGTAAGTGATATAGATTAGTAAATGATAGATGAGAGAGAGAGAGAGAAAGAAACCATGTACACAAACACAGATCACTGTAGCTGGCCAGACAGCTCAGAACTAGCTTCCCTGCAAACCACACAGCCGTCTGCGGTTCAAGCCCTCAATAAAGGGGCAGCCTCGTGGACCAGAGGCCATGAATAGCCTCTTTGTGGCTCTGTGGTCACCTGCTCCGAGGGCCCCTCAAGGCAGCCTGGTACCACTGGCGCCTCTTGCCCATCAGAGTCTAGGAAGTGGGAGGAGCCAACTCTAGGAGCTCCGTTCTGACTGGCTGAGTCCCTTGCTGGGCTTTGCCCCCAGGGCCCAGAGCCATTCTGGGCCTGCTCCCTCTGAGCAGGGCAAGCCAGGCTGTCACCTACCATTGCTTTGTCTCGGATATTCTTTGCCTTCAACGAAACTGAGGCCTGGACACAACAAACAGGATCTGGCCCAGAGTTTTCAGGCCTGGTGGCTCTTAAAAAATATGAGTTTGGGGAGCTGCATACATGGTTCAGCAGTGAAGCGTACTGTCTGCCCTTCTAGAGGACCCAAGTTAACCTCTCAGAGCCCTCAAGGTGGCTCACAAGCTTCTGTAATGCCAGTTCCAGGGAATTCAATGCTTTATTCTGATATACAAGGGTACCAGGCATGCATGCGACACACAGTCGCATACATACATGCCGGTAAAGTATGTTACTCATAAAATAAATTTAACAAAATATGGTTTTGTTTTTGTTATTGTTTTTGCTTGCTGTGGTGTGTGTGTGTGTGTGTGTGTGTGTGTGTGTGTGTGTGTGCATGTGTGTGTGGGGGGGTGTTGCACACCTTTGCCCGTGCATGTAGAGGCCAGAGCTCAGCCTTGAGTGTCCTTCCTCAGGATATCTGCTTACATCTATTTAAACAGGGATGTTTCCCCAAAGATAGAGCTCACAGACTAGACTAGACAAGCTAATGAACCCCAGGGATTCATTCATCTTCCCTGCTTACCCAGTGCTGGGATTACAAGCACATTTAACCACACCCAGCTTCCTCCTCCCCCAACCAAAGGGTTTCTCTGTGTAACAGCCCTCTGGCTGTCCTGGAACTTTCTCTGTAGACCAGCTTGGCCTCGAACTCACAGAGATCCACCTGCCTCTGCCTCCTGAGTGATGGGATAAAAGGACCACAGGTTCTTACTATTGCTCAGCGAGCATTTTTACTGGCCATCTTCACAGCCCCTGGTATAGTCTTTTTTAGACAGTCTAATGTAACCCAAGTTGGCCTTAAACCTGCTTCAACCTCCTGAGTGCTGGGATGATAGGTATGAGCCACCATGGCTGACTTTGTTAGCAGAATTGAATAGACAAATTGTGACCTTCCGCCTGGATCCTAAAATGTGCCCCTCCAAGGTAGGCACCAAAGCTGCCCAGTGGCCCCAATTAGAGTCATAAGACTGTCCCAAGAATGTGATCACCATGAAAGTCCATACCAGCTGGCATACCTGTCATCCCAGTACTCAAGAGACTGAGACAGGGGGATAAGAAGGAGGCCAGCCAGAGCATGTCACAAGATGAGTCCAAGAGGGGACAGGGAAGAGGCTTAGTTAGTGGAGTGTTTACCTAGCATTCGGGAAGCCCCGGGTTCCATACCCACCACTACATAAACCAGGAGTGATGTGTGCCTGTCATCCCAGAACTTGGAGTTCTAGGTCATCCTTGGCTAGCCTGGACTACATGAGACCCTGTCTTAAAAATAAATAAGGAAGCCAGGCAGTAGTGGTCCATGCCTTTAATCCCAGTACTCAGGAAGCAGAGACAGGTGGATCTCTGAGTGCAAGGCCAGCCTGGTCCACAGAGTGAGTTCCAGGACAGCCAGGGCAACATAGAAATCTTGTCTCAAAAAGCCAAATACACATATATACATATGTATATATTAGAAAAAGAGATAGAGGCCAAAGGGTGGAGGCAGCCAACAACCTATTTCTGAAATCTTTTTGCTTTATGTTTGTTGAGACAGGGTCTCCTATCTCAGGCTAGCTTCCAAGTCTTGATCCTCCTGCCTCCACATCCCCAGTGCTGACAGCACAAGATGTATCACCATGTCCAGCATTTTGTTGTTCTCATTGTTATTGTTTTGTTTGTTTGTTTGTTTTTCAAGACAGGGTTTCTCTGTGTAGTTTTGTGCCTTTCCTGGAACTCACTTTGTAGCCCAGGCTGGCCTCGAACTCACAGAAATTCGCCTGGCTCTGCCTCCCGAGTGCTGGGATTACTCATTGTTGTTTTTAAGATTTATTTTTAGGAGTTGGGGATTTAGCTCAGTGGTAGGCCCTGGGTTTGGTCCTTAGCTCTGGAAAAAAAAAGACAAAAAAGATTTATTTTTATTTATGAGATGTGTGTGTGTGCACATGCGTGCGTGCGTGCGTGCGTGCGTGCATGCGTGCGTGAGTGCGTGAGTGCGTGCGCGCATGTATGTGGGTGGGGGGGTGTGGGGGGTGTTGGGGGTGTGCACATGCAGTGCAGATGCCTCAGAATCCAGAAGAGGGTATTGGAGCGCCTGGAACTGGAGTGAACAGTTGTGAACCACCAAGTTGTAGATGCTGGGTTTCAAACTCAGGTTCTCTGCAAGAGTAGCAAGTGCTCTTAACCACTGAGACATCTTTCCCAGGCCCTCCAGTATTTTCCGGGAAGTGTGTAGAGATAGGATTTAGCCCAGGCTGACCTCAAATTCTCAGCAATCCCCCTGCCTCAAGTTCTAGGATTGCAGGTGCGCCTCCTCATGCACAATTTCCATGTTGCACTTCCTGAGGGAGAAACCTGGGCTGGCCCCAGGAGCCAACCTTGAGCTCAGCTCCCCTGGAGGATGGACAAAACACCTGGCTATCCACCCTCCCCATCTGGCCAGAGCAGCTCAGGATCCAAGGTGAATTCTTTAAAACAAGCCAATGGTGGCCAATGCTTGGCAAGAATCTGGCTAATTAAGAGGGCATTAGTATCATGGGCAGAGCCAGGCTCATGCCAAGATATCTCTGCCAGAAGAGGGGCCACTGGCTGATGCCAGGTCTTGGCGTTGCCTGCCTGGCAGCCAACCCAGCCTACCCCCTCAGAGAGCTTCAGGGTTCCCCTTCTGGTGAGCTGAGACCCAGTGTCTGACCTCAGGCCCCATCTGTCCTTTGAAATGCTTGGACCTCAGACAACTGCTCCCTAAGCTGGGGCAGCAGAGCCAGCTTCCAGAACCCTGCCTCATGGTTTTCCTAATACAATAAACTCCAAACACTCGTCCCATGTTCAAGAGAGAAAAACAGCCCAGGCATGGTGGCACTCACCTGTAATTCCAGCGCCCTCATGCTGAGGCAGGAGAATTACCAAGAGTTTGAGGGACTAAAGGGAAAGCTCAGCGATGCTTAAGAGCATTTTCCGCTGGGCGGTGGCGGCACACGCCTTTAATCCCAGCATTCAGGAGGCAGAGGCAGGTGGATCTTTGTGAATTTGAGGCCAGCCTGGTCTACAGAGTGAGATCCAGGAAAGGTACAAAGCTACACAGAGAAACCCTGTCTCGAAAAACAAAAAAAAGAGAGCATTTTCGAACCTGGCAGTGCTAGTGCACACCTATAAATAATCCCAGCTCTTGGGAGGCAGAAGCAGGTGGATCTCCATGAGTTCGAGGCCATCCTGGTCTACAAAGTGAGTTCTAGGACAGCTACAGCAGGTACACAGAGAAACCCTGTCTTAAGAAACTAAAAAAAAAAAGAAAGAAAAAGGTGTATATATGTAATAAAGTATTTAAAAAAAAAAAAAAAAGAATAGCCGGGGCGGTGGTGGTGCACGCCTTTAATCCCAGCACTCGGGAGGCAGAGGCAGGCGGATCTCTGTGAGTTCGAGGCCAGCCTGGTCTCCAAAGTGAGTTCCAGGAAAGGCGCAAAGCTACACAGAGAAACACTGTCTCGAAAAACCCAAAAAAAAAAAAAAAAAAAAAGAATATTTTTGGGCCATGCAGTGGTGGTGGCGCACACCTTTAATCCCAGCATTCGGGAGGCAGAGGCAGGCCAATCTCTGAGTTCAAGGTCAGCCTGTTCTACAGAAGGAGTTTCAGAACAGCCAGGGTTACAGGAAAAAAAAAAAAAACAAAAACCAAACTGGTGGTTCTTACAGAGGAACCAAGCAAGCTTGGAGCCCCATATCCACATCTCTGCCTGTAACTACAGCTCCGGGAAATTTAACACCCACCAGCTCTCCACAGCCTAAGCATCATTTCTCAAGGCATCCATGTGCAGTTGCTGGAGGTCAGACCACAGCCAGCCAGGCAGCATCATCACCTGTATAAAGGTTTCCGAATTCACAGGAAAGTACTGAGCAGGCCATCTGGGATCTGCCCTGTCAACTTCCCTGGGTTACTAAGGGAACTCCCCTTTCTGCCTTGTGAGCTGAAATTGATGACACAGAAAAGTCCAACTTTGCTGGCTAAATGGGAAGACACGGAATTATAGCTAGAAACAAAAAAAGCCCCCAAGTAGGGGATCCCCAGAGTTGGGTAACTAGAATGTAGTTAGAAAAGAACCCTAGAATGTTCTCTACCACCCTGTCCTTGATATACTTGACAAATAGCGTTAGGGCCTGAGATGCCTTCCTGGACTTCAGACATATCTCCCTGACTTTACCTAAACCAGGCCGTTCAAAGTTTGTATTTATTTTTTATTTACTTATATTGGTTTTTTGTGTTTTGTTTTGTTTTAGGGAGGAGAGGTTTGAAAAAGGGTTTCTCTGTGTAATTTGCTTTGTAAATCAGGCTGACCTCGAACTCACAGAGGTCTGCCTGCCTCTGCCTCCTGAGTGCTGGGGTTAAAGGCGTGCACCACTACACCAGGCTGTAGCATTGACCTCTTAATCCTCCTGCCTTCACCACCTGAGTGCTAGGATTACAAGTAGGCACTACCACATCTTTCTCTCAAAATACTGTGACATATCCACTTCTCAGCTGCTCTCATACCACCTTGTAATCAACACAGCAGAGCTCAGTGACCTCCAGATGGATGAGGATGTCTCATCCCCAGCCAGTGAGTCAATGCCTAAACCTGACACTAAATGTATGAGTTACATTGGGTTTCGTCATTGATATTTGCTGTCATTCTGAAGTTTTGTTGGTTTGATTAGTTTTTCGGTTTTTGGGTTTTTTGTTTGTTTGTTTGTTTGTTTGTTTGGTTTGGTTTGGTTTGGTTTTTCCAGACAGGGTTTCTCTGTGTAGCTTTGTGCCTTTCCTGGAACTCGCTTTGTAGACCAGGCTGGCCTTGAACTCACAGAGATCTCCTGTCTCTGCCTCCCAAGTGCTGGGATTAAAGGCATGTGCCACCAACACCCGGCTGTTGTTGGTTTTTTGTTTTGGTTTTTCTTTGGTTTTTTGAGACAGGGTTTCTCTGTGTAGCCTAGCTGTCCTGGAATTCACTCTGTAGACCAGGCCAGCCTTGAACTCACAGAGATCCAACTGCCTCTGCCTCCCAAGTGCTGGATTAAAGGTGTGCTCACTTTTAATTTGTTGTTTTAATCTGTCTATGCATGTGTGCATGTGTGTGTATCTAAGTGCATCCCACTGTACTCAAGTAGAAGACAATTTTCAGGAGTCAGTTTTCACCTTCCGTCTTTTTTTCTTTTTTAGCATCTGTCTTGTTCCGCTGCTTTGGATGCTTCAGACTAGCCACGAGCACGGTTCTTGATGGTGATTCTCCTGCCCTCCCTCTCGTCTCACTTTAGGCATCCTCTATTACAGCTGCACACCATGGAATCCAGCTTTTCTACATGGCTTCCAGGGATGGAATGCAGGCTGTCAGGTTTGAGTGTCAACTCCTTTTACCTAAGTCATCTCACAAGCCCAGGGTTTCTGAGACAGTCTCATACTAAACCAGACTGACCTCAAACTCAAAATGACCCTTCTGCTTAGTGCCTTAGGTGCTGAGCCACCACCTTTGGCTTGTTTTGGAAACAGGGTCTCTCTATGTAGCCCAGGTTAGCCTTGAACTCTATCTTCTTGACTCAGCTTCTGGAAATGCTGGGATTACAGACACATGCTACCGTGGCTTTTTCTGTTTGGACAGGGAGGGTCTGTTGTATCCCAAATTGGCCTTGAACTCACTAAGTAACAGAGGCTAGCCTTGAACCCCAATTGTGTACTGCCACACCAGTTTCATACAGTGCTGAGGATCAAACCTGGGCCTCAAGCATGCTGCCAACTGAGTTACTACCCAGCCCTTAATTTCAGTTTCTCTGTGTGGGAGTGCGCATGTGCGCATGTGTGCATGGAGAGATCAAAGGATGACTGCACTGTCATTCACAGGTGTGCAACTTACCAAGCTGTGCAGTCCATCCAGCCAGTGAGTCTAAATCCAAGAGATCTGCTGGTCTCTGTTCTCCAGTGTGTGTGTGTGTGTGTGTGTGTGTGTGTGTGTGTGTGTGTGTGAGAGAGAGAGAGAGAGAGAGAGAGAGAGAGAGAGAGAGAGAGAGAGAGAAGGACGACCTCTGTATGTCTTGCTCAGTTACCCTCTATTTTTTATTTATTTTATTTTTTTATTTATTTATTTATTCCGGTTTTTTGAGACAGGGTTTCTCTTTGCTTCTTTCCTGGAACTCACTTTGTAGCCCAGGCTGGCCTCAGACTCACAGAGATCCGCCTGCCTCTGCTTCCTAAGTGCTGGGATTAAAGGTGTGTACCACAACCGCCTGGCTACTCTCTACTTTATTTACTGAACAGGATCTCTTTGCTGAACCTGGAGCTAACCAACTAGACCAGTCTAGCTAGCCAGTTTGCCTTGGGAATCCTTTGTCTCTGCTCCCAAGTGCTGGGATTATAAATGGGCCACCACACCCATCTGGCATTTTATGTGGGTTCTGGGGACTCAAAGCCATGTCCTCATGCTCAGCCACAAGCATTTTACCCACTGAGCTGCCTCTCCAGCCCTGAAGGTGCACATTTGTTTGATTGTTTAAATGTTTGACCGTATATTGAGGTTTATTTATTTTATGTGTATGAGTGTTTTACTTGCGTGTACCTCTATACACTCATGCCTGCCTGACAGCTGAGAAGATCAGAAGAGGGCATTGGATCTCTTAGGACTGTAACTTAGGAGTTACAGTCAGGTGTGGTGGCACACGCCTTTGATCCCAGCACTCAGGAGGCAGAGGCGCAGATCTCTGTGAGTTGGAGGCCAGCCTAATCTACAGGGCGAGTTCCAGGACAACAAGGGCTATGCAGAGAAACCCTGTCTTGAAAAAACAAAACAAAACAAAACTGGAGTCACTATGGATGGTTGTGAGCTGCCATGTGGGTACTGGGAACTGAACCCAGGTCTCCTGAAAGAGCATTAAAGACATCCATGCCAGGCAGTGGTGGCACACACCTTTAATCTCAACACTCAGGAGGCAGAAGCAGGCGGATCTCTGTGAGTTCGAGGCCAGCCTGGGATGCAAAGCAAGTTCCAGGACAGGTTCCAAAGCAACACAGAGAAACACTATCTCGAAAAACCAAAAAAAAAAAAAAAAAAGGACATCCAGGTGTGGTGGTGCATGCCTGTAATCCCAGTGCTCAGGAGACTGAAGCAGGAGGTGCCTGAGCTTGAGAGCTAGCCTGGGCTACACAGCAAGATCCTGTCTCCAATATATACACATGGAGAGCTGAGGAGATGGACCAATGGGTAAGAAGGCTTGCTCTGCAAGCATGAAGATCTGAATTCAAATTTCTAGCTCTCATGTAAAGTGCCATGTGAGTCTGTGTATGCCTGTAACCCCAGCACGGGAAGATGGAGGCAAGTGGATCCTAGGTCAGACAATCTAGCTGAATCAATAAGCTTGTGGCTCAGTGAGAGACCCTTTTTCAAGGCAACAAGTCAGAGAGCAATAGAAGGAGACACCTAATGTCTGGCCGCCACATGCACATACACAGATGCGTGTACCCATACATTCAGTTACATGGAACACACACACACACACACACACATACTGAATACAAAATATGTGAAGCCTATCAGGCATGGTACTATAGGTCTTTTATCCCAGCTCTTGGGAGACAGAGGCAGGAGGGTCTCATGAATTCTAGGACAGCCTGGGCTACACAATGAATTCCAGTCTAGCCTGGGTTACATAGTAAGAGTCTGTCTGAAAAAGGGGAAAGCTAGAGAGATGGTTCAGTGGGTAAGAGCACTTACTGCTCTTACAGAGGACCTGAGTTTGGTTCCCAGCCACCACACATACAGGAGGAGGGACGAACCAACCACCAGGTGGCTGGTGGATCTGTAGCCAGTAGGTGACCCCTTTATAACTCACGTGTGCTGGGGGGATGGCACCTCCCAGGCCATCCAACTCAAGCCTTGCACTCACCCACAGCTCAGAGAGGGCAAGAGACTTGCCTGAGGGCACCCAGCCAGCCAGGGGCATGAGGTGAACAGTCAGACCTCCTGCAGTGGCCCAGGGAGCCAGATCAGCCTCAGGAAGTCCTGGCAGTGCTGGCCGGAAACAGAATTGTTTGGTTTTTTGGACAGCCCTGCAATCCCAGCCAGCTGTTTCTTTTCATGTCCAGGGAGGTTTGGAAAGGAAGGCCTCTTCACCGGAAAGACCTGAAGTCTGAGCCCTGGCTTCCTTTTAATGAGATCTCCAGATCTTTGAAGGAGGTATGCTGGGGGGCGGGGGGTTCACTCTGGGAGGAGGAAAGGGGAGGATGGAGGAAAAATAGCAGTTGCTCAACTTAAGAAAAAGTATTATTGGGGGCTGGAGAGATGGCTCAGCAGTTAAGAGCACTGGCTGCTCTTCCAGAGGTCCTGAATTCAATTCCCAGCAACCACATGTTGGCTCACAATGAGATCTGGTGACATCTGGTTCTCTCTTCTGGCCTGCGGGCATTCAGGCAGAACACTGTATATATAATAAATAAATCTTTTTTAAAAAGTGTTATTTTTATTTTTTTATTTTATTTGTGTGGGTGTTTTTCCTGCAAGTATGTCTGTGAATCACGTGTGTATCTAGTGTCCATGGAGGCCAGAGGAGGGCATCAGATCCCCCTGGGCTGGAGTTACAGACAGTTATAAGCCACTATGTGGGTGCTAGAGATGAAAGCCAGGTAGTGCTCTTGACCCCTGAGCCATCTCTCCAGTTCTAGATGCTTAACTGGGCTCTGATTTCCTCCACCTCCGAAATTCTAACTTAGAGATGCCCTGGAGACCCCCAGTAAGCAGCGGTAGAGTCCTTGGTAGGCACAGAACCCTTCCTCCTCGCAAGGGGGCTATGCCTAGAGTGGGATGGGAGTTTAAGAACAAGTTAAAGGGCTGGGCAGATGACTCAGAGGTTAAGAGTGCTTAATGCTCTTCCAGAGGACCTGAGTTCAATTCCCAGCACCCACATCAAGTGACACACCCCACCTGTAACTCCATCTCCATACAAAAAGATCTCTTTTGGCCTCCACAGGCAGTATACTCACATGCATAGACCTATACACAGACACACAATACACACATAATTTAAAACAAAATAAAAAAAATATTTTTTTAAAAAAGCTTACTTGGTGAATATCTCACTGGTAGAGCATTTGCCTAGCACACACAGGGACCTCCAGAGCCCTTCCTCCGCTCTTCCTCTCTTTCTCCCACCTTCTGTCTCTCTCCTTCCCTCTTAGTCCCTCCTTCCATCCCTTCCTTCTCAGCACCTCACTTTGCAAGCCCAGGCTATCCTGAGACTCACAATCCTCCAGTCTTAGCTTCCTTAGCACTGAAATCACAGGCATGTGCCACCATGCCTGCCTGAAAGCAGTTACCTTTAAGCAATGGTGCATCCTAGAGCCAGGAGGGGCGCCCTGGCTGGGGCAAGGGTCTTCAGGACCCCAACTTCAAAGCCATCATCTCATTCCAATGACTCTGGCAAAGGCTCCTGCCCTTCTGTCTCATGAGTCAAGTGCAAGGTAAGGGTATAAGAAACTGGAAGCCATCACCTAAAGAGAGGACAGAGCCACACTGACTGTGGCTCCTAGCTGGCTGACACTGGTCTTTTATCTCTGGCCACAGGCGTAGTCTATTATCTGCAATGGAGGACAGTCCCATCCCCATTCCACCCCATCCCTCTAGCACTAGCCAGTTTTCAGGATTCCAGCCCCAGCCCCTTCTGATCCTGACAGGTCCGAAGTGACGACCATAGCCTCCTCCACCACGGGCAGACATGTTTCCTGGAGAGATGTGAGGGGACTGCCAATTGCCAATCACATGAACACAAAATGAAGGAGGAACCGGGATGTGGTTCAGTCAGTGAAGTGCTTGCCTAGTGTGCTGAAGGTCCTGGGTTCCAGCCCCACCACCCATATAAACCAAGCTTGAAGACACAACTGTGAGTCCAGCATTGGAAAGAGGTAGAGGTATGAGTATCAGAATAAAGACCAGCCTAGTGTCCATAGTTGCTTTGAGACCAGTCTGGGCTATGTAAGACCTTGTCTCAAATTTTAAAAGAAAAAAGAAAAAGAAAGGAAGAAAAAAAAGAAGGAATAATTAATAAAAAGGAAGCAAGAATCCACAGCAGAGTGTACACAGGGGTCTAGAATTACTTTCTGTGGTATTGGGGACTGTACTCAGGGCTTCCAAATAGGCAGGTGCTCTATCCCCAAGCCAGTTCTAACCCCTTACTGGGGGATTCTAGGCATGTGCTCTACCACTGAGCCACACCCCAGCCCCTCACTGGGGGATTCTAGGCAGGTGCTCTACCACTGAGCCACACTCCCAGCCTTTTTTACTTTTTTTTTTTCAAGACAGGGTTTCTCTGTGTAGCCCTAGCTGTTCTGGAGCTCCCTTTGTAGACCAGATTGTCCTTGAGTTCACAGAGATCCACCTGCCTCTGCTTCTCAAGGGCTGGGATTAAAGGCGTGTGCCACCACCTTCTGGCTTGCCTTTTTGCTTTTTAAAAAAATAATTTTAATTTTTAAATTACTTATGTTTCTTATTTTTGTGTATGTGTTTATCTGTGTGAGTGTATGCCACATGTATGTGGGTACCTGTGGTGACCAGAAGATGATATGAGATCCCCTGGAACTGGGAGTCCAGGCAGTTGTAAGCCACCTGATGTGGATGCTAGGAACTGAACTCAGGTCTTCTGGAAGAGCAACAGGCACTCTTAACTGTTGAGACATCTCTCTAACCCACATGCCCAGACACACACACACACACACACACACACACACACACACACACACACACACGTAAACTTTACCCACTGAGCCATCTCCAAAGGCCTACCTTTGTAGCTAGAGTTTTCCTGCCTGGCCCACAGTCAGGACAAATCTCTCTCACCCGCCAGTCCCACAGCCGCTCAGACCCAACCAAGTAAACACAGAGATTTATATTGCTTACAAACTGTATGGCCATGGCAGGCTTCTTGCTAACTGTTCTTATAGCTTAAATTAATCCATTTCCATAAATCTATACCTTGCCATGTGGCTCATGGCTTACCAGCATCTTTACATTCTGCTTGTCCTAGCAGCGGCTGGCAGTGTCTCTCTCCTCCTTCCAGTTCTTTCTTTTCTCCTCTCTGTTAGTCCTGCCTATACTTCCTGCCTAGCCACTGGCCAATCAGTATTTTATTTATTGACCAATCAGAGCAACACATTTGCCATACAGAACATCCCACAGCACTCACCTTTTTCTTTTTAAAGATACTTTAGGCTTCTCAATAAAGAAATAAACTGGCCGGGCGGTGGTGGCACACGCCTTTAATCCCAGCACTCGGGAGGCAGAGGCAGGCGGATCTCTGTGAGTTCGAGGCCAGCCTGGTCTCCAAAGCGAGTTCCAGGAAAGGCGCAAAGCTACACAGAGAAACCCTGTCTCGAAAAACAAAAAAAAAAAAAAAAAAAAAAAAAAGAAATAAACTGACTGGGCAGTGGTAGCACACGCCTTTAATCCCAACACTCGAAAAACCAAAAAAAAAAAAAAAAAAAAAACAGGGAGCCTGGAGAGATGGCTCAGAGGTTAGGGTTCAAAGGCTACTCTTCCAGAGGTCCTGAGTTCAATTGCCAGAAACCATATGGTGGCTCACAACCATCTATAATGAGATCTGGTGCCCTCTTCTGGCTTGCAGGCAGGACACTGTATACTTAACAAAAACAAACTAAAGTCCTAAGACATAGTGATCCATGCCTGTAACCCCAGCACTTGAGAGTGGAGGCAGGGTAAACAAGAATTTAAGGTCATCCTCAGCCACATACTGAGTTTGAAGCCTTGGCTGTTCTAGAACTCTCTCTGTCCAGGCTGGCCTTGAATTTACAGAGATCTGCCTGCTTTTGCCTCCTGAGTGCTGGGATTAAAGTTGTGTGCCCGCTCTGTCTTTGTGGTTTTTTGTTATTGTTGTTGTTGTTGTTTGAGACAAGGTTTCTCTGTGTAGCCTTGGAACCTGTCCTGGAACTCATTCTGTAGACCAGGCTGGCCTCAAACTCACAGAGACCTGCCTGGCTTTGCCTCCCAAGTGCTGGGATTAAAGGCCTGCACCACCACCCTGGCTCTTCACCAGGTTTGGGTTTTTTGTTTTTTATTTTGTTTTGTTCTGCTTCAGTTATCATGTGTGTACATGCTTGTGAGTGTGTGCTCACGAGCATGCACCGTGGTAGATATGTGGAGGTCAAAGGATGACTTATAGGAGTCATTTCTCTTCACCATGTGGGTTCCAGAGGTCAAACTGATGTTGGTGGACCTGGCAGCAAGCACCTTTCCCTGCTGAGCCATCTCTGAGGCCTCTGCCCTTCCCTTTCCTGGGCACTGTCTCATGCAGCCGAAGGTGTTCTCTAAACCCTGAACCTTCTGCCTCTTCCTCTCAAGAGATGGGTCTTCGTTTGTATGTTTAGAAGTTATCAGTGGCACTTCAACCAAGCAAGCTGTGAAAAGAATGAACCATGTGGCATGTCATTAGGACACAGGAGGGGTTAGGGAGATGACTCGGTGGGTAAGAGCACTTGTGGCTCAAGCCTGAGAACCTGAGTTCAAATCTCCAGCACCCAAGTAAATACCCAGATGTAGCCACAGTGCTGTGAAGACAGAACTCTGGTGTCTGCTGGCTCAGTGGATGTCCTTCTCTGGTCTCTATCCCTGTATCTGCGCGCGCGTGCGCGCGCGCGCGCGCGCACACACACACACACACACACACACACACACACACACACACACACACCATTCAGGAGCTAACTCCAGCCCTCCTGTAAGTCAAGTGTAATAACACAACTATAACATAAAAAGAAACTTGCAGGACACTCATTCTCTAATCCAAGCACTTGGGAGGTTGAGGCAGGAGGATTCCCACGAGTTCCACACCAGTATGGGCTACATAGGCTCCAAAAACAGGGGAACAAAGAGCTGGGACTGTGGAAGAGTGCTTGCTAGCATGCACAAGGCGGTGGGTTCAGTGTCCTACATCCATCTCATGGTGGGGCACGCCTGTTGTCTCAGCACTTGGGGAGTGGAGGCAGGAGGATCAGAAGTTCATTGTACCTGCTACACAGTAAGTTACTTCCAGGCCAGCCTAGACCCTTGTGTCCAACACAAAACAAAAACAGAGATGACCTAGCTCATGGGCGCTATATGCACTTTAGGGAACATGGGGCGTGGCTAGGCGAAGTGGGTGTGTCAAAGCGTGCCACTCTCTTCCTGTCAGTTGTGGGTGGGACCTTCGGGAGATGGACCAATCTGGAGAGTCCCAGGCCCTGCGAACCGCTGACAAATCTAAGGACAGAAGCGTGGGCAGAGCTCGCAGGAGAAGCTGGAAGGTTCCAGAATGTGTGATTCTAGGGAGATCATACCTGCAGACCTCTGGCTTTCTCTCTGGTCCCCAGCTCCCCAGTTGTGAATTGTGTCTACTCTCACACTTTTCTCCGTTGCAGTGGCCGCTGGGAGTTCAGCAGATCAGAGATAGCTGTTTCTGGTCAGAACATAGATGGATGGCTTCTACGGAATTTGCTTTTCTAAATCCAGGAAAGTAAGATTCTCCAACTCCTATAGGCAGGCGGGAGCAGCGAGCAGCCACAGTCCCTTCCCTGTGCCCACATGGTACGTGGGAGCCCAGAGAAGCTGCAAATTTGTGAAATCACACAGCATTCAAGTAGACCCAGAGTCTCTTAAACCAAAGCAGGAAAATGGAGCGGGTGTCTTGGGATACATTTGGAGGTAAAATTAACGAAGAGGAGGAGGAGAAGGAGGAGGAGGCTGAATCAGCTGAAAAGTATGTGATCTCTGCATTTAGGAAGCTGAGGGAAGAGGAATGATACCAGTTTGAGGCCAGCCTTGGCTACAGACTAGATATTCAGAAACTTGATAGTCCCAAGTGTGCTAGCACATACCTATAATCCCAGCACTCGGGAGGCAGAGGCAGGTAGATCTCTGTGGGTTTGGGGTCAGCCGGGACGGCAAGGATTACATAGAGAGGCCCTGTATCAAACAAAACAAACAACAACACAAGCAAACCAGGCTTGGTGACACAAGTCTCCCCCCCCCTCCCCCAGAACAGGGTTTCTCTTGTAGCTTTGCGCCTTTCCTGGATCTCGCTCTGTAGACCAGGTTGGCCTTGAACTCACAAAGATCCGCCTGCCTCTGCCTCCCGAGTGCTGGAATTAAAGGCGTGTGCCACTGCCGCCTGGCTGACACAAGCCTTTTAATACCAACATTAATACCAACTACAGCAGGAAGAGCAGGCGTTCAGTGTCATCTGCAGCTACCTAAGGAGTTGGAGGCTAGCCTAGACTATGCAAGGCCATCGTGAAACAAAACAACAAATAAACAGCTTGGGACTGGGAGATGGCTCAGTTGGTAAAAATACATACATAAAGACCCGGTGTCCAGCACACACATGAAAAGCTGGATGCCTGATACTTTGTAGGCTTGCTGCTGCCTCCTATATGCCAGCAAGACGGACATGTTTCACAACACTGACATACTCAACACACGCATGTTTTCGGTCTTTGATTTTTATTTAGTTATTTGTGTCATGAACTTCTGGAAGGCTAGAGGATGGACTTGGCTCACTCCTTCTACCCAGGGTTTTGAGGCAAGGTATCTCATTTCTGCTGCTGCTCTTCCCCTACTCCAGGCTAGCCAGCTAGTTTCCGGAAGATTCTCAGGTCTTTTTCATCTTGTTGTAGGAGTTCTGGAATTACAGACACATGTTACTGAATCCAGTTTTTTAAGTGAGGGCTCCAAGGATCAAATTCAGGTCATGGAGACAGGGTCTCTCTACATACCTTCATAGCTTTGGTTGTTCTGGAACTCATTCTGTGGACCAGGCCATCCTCAAACTCACAGAGATCCACCTGCCTCTGCTTCCCGAGTGTTGGGATTAATGGCCTTTGCCACCAGGCCTGAGATCTTTTGCCTTTTTGAACCCAGTATTTTTCCTTCCAAATGGCTTTCAAAAGGGTCTGAGGGCGTCTCCCCTGGAGTCCTCAGTCTAGCAAATACAGCCCCGCCCAGCCTGACCCGGCCTATGCGTCTCTATCGCCACCTGGCGGCTTCCTGGAGCATAGCAGCCAATCCAGGAGATGGACCTTCCAGGTCTGGGCTACTTAAGATTCAAGGGTGGGGGGCCTCCCTTCTTCAGTCTCTAGGAATGAGCAACACCAGAGCTGGCCCCAGCCTGTAACTGTCCTCCTGGCAATAGTGGACGCCTTCCCTAAGAAGGATAAGTTGGATTCGGGACCTTAGAGGTGTCATTTATTTCCGATGAGTGCCACACCAAGTACAATGCTCAGCCTGCTAATCTAGCAAGAATCATTCTTGGAGTTGTTATGCCCACTCTATGCATGCACCTGAGGCTGAGCAAAGGGCAATTGGCACCTCTATGCTGGTTCAGTGCTCTCAGATCTTAAGGCATGCCTTGCCGAAGCCTGGGCTACTAGTACCCTCATTGCCTCTAATAATGCCCCACCAGCTACCAGTGACACGATAACCCATGACTGAGGATCCCTTTCTGCCTCTCTGTCCAATGATGCTTTTATTTGGAGTTAGACTTGAACAGGGATCGCCTTGCTCGCCCAGACCTCTGCCTAGAATCCAGGTTGAAAGAGGAGCCAGACCCCAGACCTAGGCTATGTTTAGAAATGGAAGTTTCCTGGGGACAGGGTGGTATCCCTTTCCTCTCCCATGATAGGTCCTCATGTGGCATTCCCCCCCACCCTGCCACTGATGTCTGCAGAGGTCTTGGGGAGGAGAGAACCTGAGGGTGGGCCTCAGTCTGGAATCCTCTTCCCTGGCCCCACCCAGCTGCATCCCACCTCTAACCCTCACCTCCCAGGAAATCTGCAGAGTCCCTTCCGAAGCCTCACAGCTGCAGTTGTGGGAACAGTAAGTATCTCTCAGGACATTAGGCTGCAAGCTCAGCCACTGACAAATGCTTTGTCGATGGCCTAGGAAGCCAACCCAAGCATGTCCCCTACTGTCTTCCCCCATACTTGGCAACCAAACCAGCTGCCACCACAGGACCTTTGCACTAGCTGTATTCTATGTCTAGTGCACCTGAAATCCAAGACATCTAGTCCACTGTCACAACCAAAGCCCCTGGTCCAGCAAGGAGACATCTGCAAGTCCACACAGTGTGTCTGGCCAGTCCGATGGACAAAATTGTCCAGGTACAAACTAGAAGTGCCTAGTGTGGGGTGGTCTAGTGGGCAACTGTGTGTCCAGATCCCACGAACTGGGCAGCAGCATAAGGACTGTTAGATAAAGAGTAAAATATCCCTAGTGCTCCCAGCTCCAGACCTACTAGCCCAGAGTCCCTGGCAGCCAGCTTCCTGTTAGATTTTGCCAACAGGAGGCACCAGAGCTCACCCTGTCTGTAGCGGACCTCCCTATGGGTCAACTCTGAGAGCTCCTTCACAGAAGCATGCTTTGAAACAATAGATGGATGGACGGACAGACAGACAGACAGATAGATAGATAGACAGACAGACAGATAATGCTGGACATGTTGGCACAGGCCTTTAATCCCAGCACTGGGAGAAGCGGAGGCAGATCTCTGTGAGTTCAAGTGCAGCCAGGGCTACATAGTGAGACCCTGTTTCAAAACAAACAACAATAAAGACATGATAGTCATTACCTGAAAGAGTTGGTGTGTGCCTGTCATCCCAAACTGGGCATGATGGGCCACACCTTTAATTCCAGCACTCAGGAGGCAGAAACAAGAGGATCTCTGTGAGTTCAAGGCCAACTTGGTCTACAAAGGGAATTCCAGGACAGCAAAAACTGAATAGAGGGGCTTGAGAGATGGCTCAGTGGTTAAGAGCACCAACTGCTCTTTCAGAGGTCCTGAGTTCAATTCCCAGCAACCATATGGTGGCTCACAACCATGTGTAGTGAGATCTGGTGCCCTCTTCTGGCCTGCAGGGACACATGCACGCAGAATACTGTATACATAATAAATAATTAAATCTTTGAAAAAAAAAAAAACTAAATAGAGAGACCCTGTCTTAAAAAAAAGTAATAAAAAACTATCCAGATGTGGTGATGCACAATGAATGTCAGCACTACTAAGGCAGAAATTCAGTTGAGTTCAAGGCTGCCTGTTCTCCATGGGGAGTTGCAGGCCAGCCAAGGCTACATAGTTAGACCATGTAATTATTTATTTTAAAAAGTAACATTTACCAGGTGGAGGTGGTAGCACACACCTTTTATCCCAGCACTTGGAAGGCAGAGCTAGGCAGATCTCTGTGAGTTCGAGGACAGCCTGGTCTACAGAGTGAGATCCAGGATAGGCACCAAAACTACACAGAGAAACCATGTCTCAAAAAAAAAAAAAAGAAAGAAAACCAAAACAAAAAAGTAACATTTACATTTATATGTACTTATGTAATTTATTGTATTTAAATAATATATATTTATATAATGCAAAATGTATGTTTATATATAACTTTTATATAATTTTATGTTTTTTAATTATATATATTTATATAGTATATATGTTTTTTGGGGGGTGGTTTCAAGACAGGTGGTTTATCTGTGTAGCCCTGGCTGTCCTGGAACTCACTCTGTAGACCAGGCTGCAGAACCTGGAGATCCACCTGTCTCTGAGTGCTGGCATGAAAGGTGTACACCACCACCATGGGGTGGGGGACTTAGTTTATTTTTAATTACATGTTCCTGTTTTAGTTTGTGCAGGTGAGTGCAGATGCCCACAGAGGCTAGAATGTGAGATGCCCTGGAGCTAGACTTATATGCATATGAGGTTGTGCAGCACTCAGTGGGGTGCTGGGAACTGAACATGCTGCTCTGCATGAGCAGCATCACATGCTTTCAGCCACAGAACCATCTCTCCAGCCCCCATTTTTATTTATTTATTTGGTTAATTAGAGACAGGGTCTGACTATGTAACCCAGCATAGCCTGAACTCAGACTCCTCCTGCTTCAGCTTCCAGAGCCCTAAGACACAGGCATGTGCTACTAGACTTTGCTAGAAATACTCTCTACCTGTCTGTCCGCACTGAACATACTAACAGTTTTTCTTGTCAATAAGCAATAAGTATAGTAACTTATTGCATGTCGTTTTCATCTTGTACATATTTCAAGTCACTTACAAATGGTTGGGTTTTTTTTTTTAATGTACTTCGTGTGTGTGTGTGTGTGTGTGTGTGTGTGTGTGTGTGTGTGTGTGAACATGCCAAGGCACTTGTGAGGAGGTCAAAGAACAACTGCAGGAGTCAATTGTCCCCTTTCACTATGTAGGTGCTGCCAGGAATTGCACCAGGTCATCAGGCTCAGGACCATCTTGCCGGTCCAGGTTTTGTTTTGTTTTGTTTTTTGCTAAGGGGGTCTCAAGCTGTAGTTCTGGTTATCCTGGACTCACTATAGCCCAGGCTGACCTCAAATTCCAAATAATCCTCCTTCCTCACCTTGCCAAGTTTGGGATTACAGGTGTGAGCCACCAAGCCTGACTCTGCCCGACCCTTAATGCAGCTGGCTGGAATATCACCATCACCAGCCCACCTATGGTGGGGGGGGTGACCAGAGAAAAGGCTCCCACTAGATGGCGCCTGAGAGGAGCCTCTGGCCTGCTGGTATTGCCCTGGCCCAGCCCTCATCAGACTCTGTGCTGACTGCCTCTTAGCAGTTTCCTTATCCTCACTTTCCTTTCTGCTCCTACCAGAGCCTCACCTGCCCCCCAGGCCTGCCCCCACCCCCTTAGTTATTTCTGGCCAAGTTGTTTAAACCTCCCTGCACTTGAGGGAGACTCGGAGCTAGAGAGATGGCTCAGTGCACTGAGCACTGGCTGCTCTTCCAGAGGATCCAGGGTCCATTCTCAGAAACCACAGGGTGGCTCACAACTATGTGTAACTGCTGTTCCAGGTAACCAATGCCCTCTTCTGACCCTCAAGGGTATCAGGTGCACAGATATACATGCAGGCAAACATCCATATGCATGTAAAAATAAAAATGAAATTTAAGCTATGTGGTGGTGGTGTATGCCTTTATTCCCCAGTTCTGGGGAGCCAGAGGCAGGATGATATCTAAGACAGAGGCCAGCCTGGTCTACAGAGCCAGTTCCAGGACAACCAGGGCTACACAGAGAAACACTGTCTCAAAAAACAAACAAACATTTAGAAACAAAATAAAAAAAACTGTGAGAGTCAATGTGAGTCTTCCCTGGAGAATTTGGATACAGAGTCAGGTACACAGCTCCTCAGAAATACAGAGGACAGGATATGTATGTATGTAGCCCAGGCCCACCTCGAACCAGAGATCCACCTGCCTCTGCCTCCTGAGATTTGGGATTAAAGTGCACCGCTTTAATCCCAGCACTCGGGAGACAGAGCCAGGTGAATCTCTGTGAGTTCGAGTCCAGCCTGGTCTACAGAGCGAGATCCAGGACAGGCACCAAAACTACACAGAGAAACCCTGTCTCAAAAAACAACAAAACCAACAAACAAACAAAAAAAAAGTATGCACCACCACTGTCTGGCCCACATTCTCTTTTCCATTTCAGGGGTTCCCTGGACACTGCACCTGCTCCCAGATGTCCTCAGTGCCCAGACTACTGAGGTGTCTGCCACCTAGAACTGGAGAACCCATTTGGGTTCTGCTAAGTGTGCTGCCCTTGAGCCTTACCCGGAGTGACCCCAGGCTGAGGAACAGGACAGGACAAGACAGGACTGGACAGACTGGGCCTGGGCTTGGCTGACCCAATTCCTTAGAAACATAAGCCTATACAGCTAGCCATGAACTAGCCACAGTGGGCTGTGAGCCACCCTGACCCTCCCACCTTAACAAATCTTCAGACCTCCGAGAAGGGCTGAAGCAAAGGGGAGCTTAATACAGCAGGCTCCTTGCCAGGCGCTGGCGGCGCACGCCTTTAATCCCAGCACTCGAGGCAGAGGCAGGCGGATCTCTGTGAGTTTGAGGCCAGCCTGGGCTACAGAGTGAATTCCAGGACAGGCTCCAAAGCTACACAGAGAAAACCTGTTTCAAAAAACCAAACCAAACAAACAGCAGACTCCTTTGTTGAGCACCTACTGTGTACATGGGACTCATGCTTGTTCTTTGAGTCATAGTTTCATACTAAACAACCTCCAGAGCAGCTGTTCTCAACCTGGGGGTCGAACAACCCTTTTACAGGGGTCGCATATCAGATATCCTACATATCATATATTTACATTATGATTCTTAACAGTAGCAAAATTATGGTTATGAAGTAGCAATGAAATAATTTTATGGCTGGGGGTCACCACAACATGAGGAACTGTATTAAAGTGTTGCACGCAGCATCAGAAAAGTTGAAAACCACTGCTCTAGGGAGATCGTTGCCCTGTGGCCCTAGAAGAAGAAACAGAGCATCCAAGAGCTTGCTCAACAGGTTCAATTTAGCCATTTTGTTTTTACCCCCCTCTTGTTTCTAGAAAGTATGAAACATCTCTTTTCTTGTTGCCCTGGCTGGCTTGGAACTTGATATTTAAACCGACTGACCTTGAACTCAAGATCCTCCTGATTCTCTGCCTCTCTAGTGCTAGGATTACAGGCATGCATCATACCAGGTAAGATGTTTCCAATCTATGGAAAGGTACCTGAAGGAATAGAAGTATGGCTCCCACAGACCAACAAATTCATTTCATGTTTATTCAGCTCTTTTCTCAAATAAAATTGAGATATCAGAGCTGTACCCTTCGTCTAGCCTGGTGTTGCAGGCCAGTGATTCCAGAAGGATGAAAAGTTCAGTGCTTAGGTCTGGGGAGATGGCTCCGTGGGTAAGAACACTGGCTGCTCTTCTAGAAGACTAGAGTTCGCCTGGCGGTGGTGGCGCACGCCTTTAATCCCAGCACTCAGGAGGCAGAGGCAGGCGGATCTCTGTGAGTTCGAGGCCAGCCTGGGCTACAGAAAAGCTCCAGGAAAGTCCAAAGCTACACAGAGAAACCCTGTCTCGAATAAACCAAAAAAAAAAAAAAAAAAAAAGAAGAAGAAGAAGAAGACTAGAGTTCAATTCCTAGCATCCACATGGTAGCTCACAATTGTCTATAACTCCAGTTCTGGTGCCTTCTGGTCTCCATAGGCACTGTACGCATGTGCTACACAGACATTCATGCAGGCAAAACAACCTGTGGCCATAAAAATAAATAAATATCAAAACAAAACAAAACAAAACAAAAAGGTCAATGCCTACCTGGTTACAGAATGAGTTCAGGTCAGCCTGGGCAACTTTTTGAGATCCTGTCTCAATATAAGCAGTTAAGAAATGAAAATACACAGGGTGGCAGTGGCGCACACCTTTGATCCCAGCACTCAGGAGGTAGAGCCAGGAGGAACTCTGTGAGTTCAAGGCCATACTGGTCTACAGTGTGAGATCCAGGACTACACAGAGAAACCCTGTCTCAAAAAAAAAAAAAAAAAAAAAAAAAAAAAAGAAAGAAAGAAAAAAGAAAAAAGAAAAGAAAGAAAGAAATGAAATGAAAACAAGCCATGCATTATGGGTCATATCTTTAATCCCAGCACTTGGAAGGCAGAGCCAGCCAGATCTCTGTTTGAGGCCTGCCTGTTCTACATATAGAGTTCTAGGCCAGTTAGAGCCCTGTCTCAAAATAGAGAAAGAAAATAAAACAAAACAAAAATGTGAGTGCAGTGTAAACATCTGTCAGCCCTCAGGAGGTAGAGATTAGAGAATCAGTTCAAGGCCAAGCTGGGCTTGTTGGCACATAACTTTAATTCTAGCACTCCAGAGGCAAGTAGATCTCTGTGAATTTGAAGCCAGCCTGGTCTATACAATAAGTTCCAAACCAACCAAGGATTTAGAGTGAGACCCTGTCTCAAACAAAACAAAAGAGTTCAAGACCAGCCTGAGCTACATAAGATCCTGTTTCAAAAAAATATAAAATCTAGAACATTTCGAGGGGGAACACTAGCCTAGCATGTGTGAGGCACCAGCTTCTACCACTAGCACTGAAGAAAAAACAAAACCATCGAACAATGCCCCCTCCTAAACTTCCTATCCCAGCTCCCTCCCTCCTCCAGGGTAACAGCTGCGCCTCCTGGAAGCCCTTCATGCATTCCTTAACCCAGAGTAATGGCTCACTCTTGGGATCCCACCAATCCCAGGCTGAAGCAGGCTAGCCTAGGCTATACAGAGTGAGACTCCAGCCCCGACTCTTTCAAACACAAGCCGGGGTGTGCGCCTGCGGACCCTCCTCGGTCCTCTCTACAGAACAGCGACCAGGCATCGCAGATCCCCAGCGGCCCGCAGGTTCCCTTAGGGGAATCAGGGCCATTTCGAAAGTCAGGACCACACCTCGCATCCCCTGCGGGCTTCGCTCTGAAACGGGAAGTCGGCGGGAGGAAGTCGCGCGGGCAGCCGCCGGCCGCCGCCGCATGACTAAGTTTGGCGCGACCTGCGCTCCTTGCCTTTTATGGACGACTCGTGGGCAGCGGCCGCGGGCGGGGACCAGAGGGAAGGGACACCCCAGCCCCACAACCCTGCCAAACCCCTGATCCCTGTACAACCCAGCTGCTCATTACCTCCCCACATCTGCAAGCCAGGCCCTTCCCTCTTTGAAGTACAGAAAGGGAAACTGAGGCCATGAGCTAGATGGGGATCAGCTCTTCCAGTCTCTGCCTAGTACTTTAAGCCAGAGGACACCCAAGGGCTCTGCTCTCCAGCCCCTTGGCCTGGATGGATGACTGGCATTCCCAAAGGGGGTGGGGAGGTGGGCAGGGCTGCATTTTAGGGAATTGAACCCAGGGCCTAGAACATTCCACAGAGCCGTAGCCACAGCCTTCCCTTTTCTTTTCTTTTTAAAAAATAGTATTTGTGGCCAGGCATGGTGACAGTGGTCTTACAGCACCAAAGAGACAGAGGCCGGTAGATCTCTGTGAGTTCGATTCCAGCCTGCTCATACTAAGTTCCAGGTCAGCTAGGATTACATAGTGAGACCCTCTCTCAAAACCACCAAAAATTTCCAGCACTCGGGAGGCAGAAGCAGATGGATCTCTGAGTTCAAGGCCAGCCTGATCTACAGCACTAGATCCAGGACGGTCACAGCTACACAGAGAAAACTATTTAGCTTTGACTGGCTTGGAACTTCATATGTAGATGAGGCTGGCTTTTGAAATCACAGAGGTCTGCCTGCCTCTGCCTCCCAAGTGCTGGGATTAAAGCCCTGCGCCACCACACCCAGCTAAAATTTATTTATTTATTTGGTGGTTGAGTGGTGGAATAGGGTCTCATGCAGACCTGGCTGGCCTGGAACTCCGTGAGTAAATGTTCTGCCTGCTGTGGAACGTCAATGCACGTCTGGCCATTCTGTGTATGTGTGTTTGTATGTGGATGCCCTTGGAGGCCAGAGACATAGGATCCCCTGGAACTAGTTACAGGCAGTTGTGAGCCACTTAACATGGGTGCCAGGAACCAAACTCAGGTCTTCTGCAAGAGCAGCAAGTGCTCTTAACTGCTGAGGCATCTCTCTAGCCCTTATCATTTATTTGTTTTTGAGATTGGGTCTCACATAGCCCAGGCTAGCCTTGAACTCCCTATGTAGGCAAGGATGACCACTACTTTCTGATCCTTCATGCTTCACCTCCCAAGTACTAGCATTATGGATATGCATCGTCACATCCGGTTTATTCCACAGTGCGCTGAGGTTCTGAACCCCACAACTCACGAGTGTTAGGCAAGCGCTCTACCAAGGGAGCTAAGTCACCGCCTTTCAGCCCTCTTTATACTTGTTATTTTAGGACAGAGCCGCACTAAACTGACCAGGCTGTCCTGGAACTCAAGGTCTACTCCTGCTCGTTGGCCTCTCAAGTAGCTAGTTGGAGAGGCATGCACCATCAGGTCAGGCTGCATGATTGACTCCCAGGGTTTTTATCCTGGCCTCCCTGGATTTGTTCTCTATTGTCTTAGAGGGCTAGGCCCTCAGATCCTCCAGAGGGACTTGGAGTTTGAGCTTGACAGGCAGCACCACCAGCTGACAAACAGAGAAACTGAAACTGTGAGCAAAAGTAGCAGAGTTGGGTGTGGTGACTCACCTGTAATCCCAGCACTGGAGAGGTTGAAGCAGGAGGACTGCCATGAGTCCGAAGCCAGCTGGGACTACACAGTGAGTTTGAGGACAGTCTCATTTCAGAGCAAGACTGCCTTAAACAAAAAACAAAAACCAAAAACAAACAAACCAAAAACAAAATAGAAGCCAGGCGTGGTGGCCCTCACCTGTAGACATGGCACTTTGAAGGCAGAGCCAAGAGGACCACTACAGGTTTGGGGCCAGCCTGATCTATACACCAAGTTCTAGGCTAACCAGGGCTACATAGCTAGCTCGTCTCAAACAAACACAAAACAGAACAATAACAACAGCAAAAACCCAGATGGATCTGGCAGCACAAGCTGCTGTCTCACTTACTACTGAGGCAGGAGGATTGGAAGTTCAAAGCCAGCCCTGGCAACTGAGTGTGACTCTGTCCCAAGAGGAAAAAAAAAAACGGAAAAGAGGCCTGAGGATATTGCTCAGTGTGATAGAACTCTTGGTATGTACAAGACCCTGGGTTCAATCTTTAGCATTTAAAAAAAAAGAGAGAGAGAAAGAAAAAGTACGACTAAGGTAGCCCCTTGGGGCACCAGGAGGACATCTTTTGCTGTTCTGTCCTAGGCCCCTGCCTGTGACACCCCAACCACCACAACTCCACTGCCCAGGCCTGGCCACCCTGGGGCCTCAGTATCTTCTTCAAAAGGACAGTTTGGAATGGAGAGAGGAGATAAAGAGGGAACGACCTCAAGGTCCTATACAGGAGCCTGTAGTGGGGGCCCAGACAGGGACTTCTTGAGCCCCAGCTGCTGGGGTCTTGTCCTGTTTCCCCAGGTTGGTCCCCTGCTCCCTCGGGGTAGAGGGGACAGCTGATTTGAGGCTCCAGAGCCCCCTCCCTACTCTTCTCCCAAACTTAGCCTTTTAAGGAGAGGAAGTTAGGCCAAGTGGGCTGGGCCAGCTGAGGGGGTGGGGTAGGGACTGGCCTGGGCCTGCAGGGAGCCTGGGCCACGATGTGCTGGACAGGGACAGGCAGGGGGCTGCTGGCCTTATCTCCAGAACTGTGATAGCCAGAGGACATTCAGTAGGCGCCAAGCCAGGCCCGCATGAGCCCGTGGGGTTAGCATCTGATAAGAGGTAGTAACCTGCCCCAAAGCCCTGGCCCTGTGCTTTTGAGCCAGTGAATTCCAACCTAAGTCCCTGGTCCTGGGTTCAAAAAGAAAGAAAAAGAAAAGCACTGACGGCAAAAATCCAGCTGAGCCTGTTATCTCAGTTACTGCTGAAGCAGGAGCAAGACCAGAAGTCAAAATCGGCCTCAGCAATTTAGTGTAACTCTGTCTCAAGAGAAAAAAAGGGGAACTCCTTCCACTTGGGTTCTTCAGTCCCCTAACAGCCTCAGGATTCTCCTCAACTCCCATCAAAAGTTCTTGCCGGGCAGTGGTGGCACACGCCTTTAATCCCAGCACTCGGGAGGCAGAGGCAGGCAGGATCTCTGTGAGTTCGAGGCCAGCCTGGTCTACAGAGTGAGTTCCAGGACAGGCTCCAAAACTAAACAGAGAAACCCTGTCTCGGGGGAAAAAAAAAAGAGTTCTTCTCTGTATGGTAGCCCAGCTCCCTTGTCACCCTGGTCGGGGTGAGGGGAGTGGGGGTGGGGAGTGGGATGTGCCATCTAAAGCCAGACCTTCCATTATCATATTGTTGGGAGTCCCAGGGCTGAGAGAGTAGAGTACAGGCCCAGGAGGAGTGTGATGATTCTGTCCCTGACGGGTGTGGGTCCCTGACAAGAATCAGCACTGTCCTGAGTACTCCCAGGAAGGGTCCCCATGTGTGGCCAGTGACAGCAGGCCAAGAGATGGCCAAGGCCTCTAGCAGAGGCCACACCCAAGGTCCCAGGCTGTGATTTCTCAGGAGACAGCCCCCCAATTCCGCCCCCTGTTCCCACACTCAGAAGCTGTCTCCTGGCTGCTCTAGGACTCTGGCTGTCTTCACTACTGCAGCCACGCCAGCACTGTTCTTAGAGTTCCGGGGCTTGTCTGGCCCCCAACAGTCTCAGCCCACTCAGTCTGAATGCTGCTGAAATTGTTTTTGGAGGGGTTATTTGGGTTTTGTTTTTTCCTTTTTTTTTTTTTTTTTTTTTTTTTTTTTTTTTTTTTTTTGAGACAGGATTTCTCTGTGTAGCCCTGGCTGTCCTGGAATTCGCTTTGTAGACCAAACTGGCCTCAAACTGACTGAAATCTGCCTGCCTCTGCTTCTGCCTCCCAAAGAGCTGGGATTAAAGGAGTGAGCACCACCGCCTGGCTACCTAACCTTATTTATTATAGTGTTTTCTTTCTTGAGACTGGTTCTCTGTATTCTGATATGGAACTCACTTGGTAATTCTAGCTGGATTTTAACCCCCAGCTTTTCTCCTGCCTCAGCTTTTGACTATGCCAAAAATACAAAAACAAACAAACAAAAAAACAAAAACAAAAAAAAATTCTGTGCCTGGCCTTTCTGAAACTCTTAGCAAATATCTTTTCTTGCCCCCAGGGCCTGAGTGACTGGGGTGGGGATGAGGGGTGTGCAAGAAGCAGCTAGCTCAGCTGGAGGCTGGCGCCATACCGGGCACACCCTCAGGGAAGAGTGACTATCACAAGTGTAGGTAATATCCCACAGTCCTGATGATAGGCGGACTCTACCGGTGTCCCAACTCTTTACCCTTTGCTCTCTGCCCTGGGCTCAAGGGCCCCTGGGTCTGGATTATCTATCACCTAACCAGGAAACTTAGCTCATCAGGTGACCCCTGAACACTCTTTCCCCACCTGTCTTTGCCCCTCCTTCCAGGCAGATGGCCTGGGCTCCTCCCAGGAATGAGCAGTAATCAAACAGCTTGAAATTTCTGAGGTTTTGCTGGCAGCTTTGGGGATGGAATCCAGGAACAGAGAAATGCTAAGCAGGTGCTCTGCCACCGAGTCATGCCTCCAGCTATCACTGGGGATTCTAAACAGGTACCCCACCACTGAGCCTCACCCCAGCCCTCTTAGTACTTTTAATTTTGAGATAGGGGTCTCATTAAGTTACCCAGACTGCCTTGAACTCACTGTGTAGCTTTGAACTTTTGTTCTTCTTGCCTCAGCCTCCCTCATAGCTGGGATGACAGGCTTATTTCTCCAGGCGCAGCCCTTGACAACCTTCAGAGGTATCCGGCCAGCTGCCAAGGGACAAAAACTCTCGGGTGAGACTCAGTACCTCCTCACTTCACTCAGGTTTACACAGCCACACCCAACACTCCAGAGAGGTCCCAGACCTCCATGGTGGAGCAAGCTACCCACAGCCCTAAAATACCTGCACTGCCTACCTCTGAGGTTTCCGTGCTCAGAGGAAACCTGCTCCAAATTGCAAAGCACGCAAAAAGTGAAAAGACTACACAAGATACACAGGCTCTTCTCCTGGGCACCTCAGGGCTTTGGCTACTAACAACACAAACAGATTTGGACTCGACCAGAGCAAAACCTAAAATTCAAGGATTCCTGGGGCTCGGTAGTTGGAAGCCATTGCTGCTCTTGCAGATGGCCTGGGTTCAGTTCCCAGCACCCACATGGCTGCTTACATCTGCCTATAACTCTAGTTCCAGGAAATCGATACCCTTTCTGACCTGAGGGCTCCGGCATACATGCAGTACACATACATACACTCGGGCACACAACATACATGCAAAATGAAATAAGTACATATATTTTAAAAAGTTTTTACTCAATGTATTCATTTTATTTTACGTGTGAGTGTTTTGCCTGCATGCATGCTTGGTGCCCATGGAAATCAGAAGAGGGTATCAGATGTGGGTGCTGGGAACTGAACCCAGGTCTTCTACAAAAACAACAGCAGCAAATGCTCTTAACTACTGAGCTGTCTCTCCAGACCATCATATTTTTAAAAACCCAAGGTTCCCAAGACCTCTTCAGCCCTATTAATCTCATTATATTTTATTATTGTTATTTTTAATTTTGCAGACCCAGGGCCTTCCCATGCTAAGCCAGTTCTCTAGCACTGAGTTCAATCCCCAGTCCTCGCAGGCCCTTTTGTCACACTTATTTATTCACTTCTTTACTGTTGCAGCCATGGGTTTGTGCACGCGCTGACGCACATGCAGAGAAGGCAGAGGACAACTTGCAGACATGGAGTTCTTTTCTTCCACCATGTGGGTTCTGGGGATCGAACTCAGGACACTAGTCTTGGCAGCAAGTGCCTTTACCCACTGGGCTCCTCCTTTTGTCCCTTCAGACTTTCTGAAACACTCGCCGCCCTACCCCTGTCCTCCTCAAGCACTCCCAGTGGCTCCCTAGTACCCTCTAAGGGCAAAGTCCCAGCTGCAGAGAGCCCTGACCAGCCCTGTACCAAAGGACACCCTTGCCCCAGGCATTTGGGGACACCTGCAAATCTCCAGCCTCCTAGAGTACTTTATCACCACCTGGCCGAGTTCCCAAGCCACATTTTGCTGGGTGGCCTTATGTGACAATCTGTCCTGTGGGTGTATTGTACGTGTGTGGGTTCTGGAGGCCAAGGCACGTGTGTATGGAGGTCAGAGGACAACTTTCAGGAGTCAGTTCTCTCCTTCCCCTCGAGTGTCCCAGAGATCAAACTCAAGTCGTTAGCTTTGTGGCACGTAGTCTTACTTTGTGAGCCATCTTGTCATCCTGTCTCCCTGTCTTTTTCTGTGCTGAGACATGGTTTCCAGTTTCCACCAAGTTCTTTATTTTTGAGACAGGTTCTCATGTAGCCTAAGCTAGCCTCAAACCTTCTGTGGAACCAAGGACAACCTTGCCCTTTCAATCCTCTGGTCTCTCCCTCCCCAAGGCTGACATTACAGTGGTGTGGAGCTAGAACCCAGGGCTCACTGGCTGTTGGGCAAGCACTCTACCAAGTGAGACGTCACCAAAGCCTCTGCCAAGTTCTGAGGTACTGGGTCCACCTGTATCTGAGTGCCCAACCGCAGGGGAGCCCCCACCTCGTGTGTCTGAAATTTTCATTTTGTGTGGATGGGTGTTATGACGTTACGCATGTCTGTGCCCCACTTGCATGCTTGGTGCCTGTGGAGGCCAGAAGATGCTGTGAGATCCCCTGGAACTAGACTTACATATAGTTATGAGCTGCCATGTGGGTGCTGGGAATCAAACCCAGGTCCTCTGGAACCAGAGTTCTACCCTGCCGAGTGAGCCATCTCTCCAGCCACACCTCACTCTTACCCTGTAATCACCAGAGTTCAAGCTGAGCAAAAGCATAGGAGTCTCCACTTCCCTGCCAGAAAATGGAACCTCAACTTGAAGCCAAGCACATTCTCTCAGAGTCAAGGATATGATGTCCCTTCTGACCTTCCTCTACCAAACTGTGTCCCTGAATGATCAGTATCGAAAGGGGAGGAGCAGGCAGTGCTATCAGGACTCCCCAACAAACTCCCACAGCCGCCCCACCCTCACCTGGATGAGTCCTTTCTCAAGTGGAACCTCCATGGATATGGACAGCATGGGTGTTGGCCAACACAAGAATAATATTGTGCCAGTCCATCTCAGGAAAGCCCCTCTAGACACTTCCTAAAATGTCAGGAGCTCCTGGTTCCCCAACGTTCTCGTTCTCTTCTTTCAACCCCTCCTCCAAATTCACTCCTTGGTGGACTTCTATTACTTCTATTCAGACTGTAAAACCCACCCCCAAAGACTTTTGACCTTTAGAAAGGCACCCTCCCAGCTACACAGTCTGGTCTGGCCTCTCCCACATTCTGAGATATCAGACTCGATTGCTTTCCCTGGGGGCCCCTGGAGAGTGAGGCTGGAGTCTGAACTGTGAGGATGGTGGGTGAGTCAGTGGCTGCTCACAGAGCTCAGGACTTCCTGTGACACACCCCTGCTCCCTGCTGCCAACATCCGCTGTGGAGTATAAGCACCATGCTGCCTTAGTCTTTTCCTCCCGGTCCCGTCAGCTGTCCTGCGTCAGACATACTCCCTGCCAGGGTTGTCACACCCTCTTGGATAGGGACACCTCCCCAGACAGTCACCACACAGCCTCACCTTGTCCTGCCCCTTTTAATACCACACTGAGTCAGTTCTTCCTTCCTTCCTTCCTTCCTTCCTTCCTTCCTTCCTTCCTTCCTTCCTTCCTTCCTTCCTCCTCCTCCCTCCCTCCTTCCCTCCCTCCTTTCCTTCCTTCCTTCCTTCCTTCTTCAGACCTTCCAAACAGAAACACAACATAAAAAAGACACTGCCTGGCCATGTGGGGGGTCTACGGGAGACAGGGCTCCATATGGAGTGCAGCCTCAGTCCCTGAAGACACAGGGAAGGACAAAGGAGCTTTTATTTACTTATTTTAAATATAAAATCATTATTGTATAGTATAGATTTATGCATTTAGTATATCTTATTGTTAATATTTTTCAATTGTATTTTATGTGTATTGCTCTGCCTGCATGTATGTCTGCACCACTTGCATGCCTGGTGCCAGTGCACATGGAGGTCAAAAGAGGTCACTGGATCCTCTGGAACTAGAGTTACCGATGTTTGCCAGCTACCATGTGGGTGGAGGGAATCTCACCCTGGGTCCTCTGCAAGAGCAGCCAGGGCTCTTAACCACTGAGCCATCAAATGACAGGATTGTCTTAGTTGGTTTACTCTTGCTGTGATGAAACATCCTGACCAAAAGCAATGTGGGGAGAAAAGGGTTTATTTGGCTTATGTGTCCACAGTGTAGTTCATCATTGGAGGAAGTCAGGACAGGAACTCAAACAAGGCAGAAACCTGGAGGCAGGAGCTGATGCAGAGGCCATGGAAGGGTGCTGCTTACTGGCTCGCTCACTGGGTTTCTCATAGAACCCAGTATCACCAGCCCAGGGATGGCACCATCCACAATGAGCTAGGCCCTCCCCCATCAATCAATCATTGATTAAGAAGATGCCCTCCAGGCTTGCCTACAGCCTGGTCTTCTGGAGGCAGTTTCTCAATTGGAGGCTCCCTCCTCTCAGATGACTTTAGCTTGCATTAGGCTGACATAAAACTAGCCCCAGAATGTGACACACAAAACCATCACTGTTAAGCCACAACCTTCCCTTTCTTGTTCATTCCCAATACCTCACATTATTATAAACATCACAATATAAAACATTTTACAAACTTAAAAAGTCCCACAGTCTTAAAAAGTAAAATGCTTGGACTGGAGAGATGGCTCAGCAGTTAAGAGAACTGACTGCTCTTCTAGAGGACCCGGGTTCAATTCTCAGCACCCACATGGCAGCTCACAACTCTCTGTAACTCCAATTTCTGGGGACTTGACACCCTCACACAGATATACATACAGGCAAAATACCAATGCACATAAAATAAAAATAAAATAAATTTAAAAATTAAAATACTTTAAAAATTCAGTCTCCGGTGGTGGTATATGTCTTTAATCCTAGCACTTGGGAGGCAGAGGCATGGAAATCTCTGAGTTCCAGGTGAGTCTGGTCTACAGAGTTCCAGGACAGGCAGAGCTATGGAGGAACCCTGTCTCAAACAAATAAAACAAAAGACAGAAAAAAGAAAATTCAGTCTCTTAAAAAAAAAAAAAAAAAAAAACTGCAAAACTCCAAAATCTCTTTTAGGAGTTCAAGTTTCTCAACTGTGGGCTCTGATATATTAAAAAAGAAAAAAAAAGTTAAATACGTCCTACTTGAAGAGGGAAGGGCACCATCACAATCAAAGCAAAGCAAAACCAAATTCCAACTGCATAAATAAATGTCTAATGTCTGGGATTCACTCAGGATCCTCTGGGCTCCTCCAAGGGCTTAGGTCTCTTCTCTGGCTCTGCCCTCTGCAGCACACACAGCTTGTCTTCTAGGCTCTGGCTGGCTCCACTCCACAGCCAAGGCTGTTCTTGGTGGTTGTCCTCTTATACTGGCATCCCCAAAATGCTGGGTTCTCTTGCGGCAACTGGGCTGCACTTTTACCAACAACCTCACCTGGGCTCTCTTTAGGGCCTGTGATGAAACACTATTACCTAAAACAAACAAACAAACAAACAAACAAACAAAACAACCCAGATTTTTGCAGACCCTGTGGGTTCAGAGAAATCGAGTGACTTTTCAAGGACATCCAGACCCGGGTGACATCACTGGGAGACACAGCTGAATCCTTCTTGACACAAAGCCTGAAGTGGCTTACAGGAAGAAAGGCCAGGATCCACCATGGACTATTCTGTGAACATGGGAGGGAGGAACAGATATGTTCCTGGCTGCTCTGGGCTGCCTGGGCTGATCAAGGCAAAGGTTCTGGCCCCTGGCACTGTGCACAGCTAGTTTGCCACAGAGTCCAACATGGGTCTGGATCATTTCTCCAGGCTGGTCCCTCCATGAACTGGTCCCCAGCCTCAGGTACATCTGTACCCCCTGCTTGTGCAACACATCTGAGTGCTGCAAGTTGGTTTTGCTTTTTTCATTTGTTTGTTTGATTGATTTTGGTTTTTCAAAACGGGATTTCTCTGTGTACCCCTGGCTGTACCAGAACTCACTTTGTAGACGAGGCTGGCCTCGAACTCACAGAGATCCATCAGCCTCTGCCTCCCAAGTGCTGGGTAGGATTAAAAGCTTGCGCCACCACCGCCCATCAAAAATTGTTTTTTTTAATCTCAACACTCCAGAGGCAGAGGGAAGCATATCTCTGTGGGTTTGAGGCCAGCCTGGTCTACAGAGTGAGTCCCAGGCCAGCCAGAACTAAATAGCAAGACTCTGTCTATAAAAGCAAAACCAAACAAACAAGCAAACAACAACAACAAAAACCCACAAAGCCAAGATTAAGCTCTACCAAGTAGTACATGGCTGCATGTCCCTTGTGGCCCCCAACAGCTGGCATGGGGCCAGGCATTCTAGAAGTACAGATAGCTAGGCCAGGCCGGTTCTCCATCAGACAGCTCCAGTTCCTGGCCAGCTCAGAAAGAGGCTGAGATTTCTGGCTGGGAAAGTCCTACCTAGTTAGAAGGTGACCCATCTGCAGCTGATCAAGTTTCCAAACTTGGGCCAGGCCCAGGCCCTGTGGCTGCAAGAGGCAGCGCTTGTAGAGCCTCTGTGTGCCCATTGAACTGGGCCTCAAAAACAGCAGCACTCCAAAATCCAGGACTCTGTGAAGGGCCCAAAGGCTTGCTATGGTACTGTGCTAGGCCCCAGATAATTAAGTTCTGATATAGTCCAGTGATAGCCAGACTGTGTGGTGTATATTATTTTATTGCTTCTTTGCTTTTTTTTTTTTTTTTTTTTTTTTTTTTTTAAGATTTATTTATTATGTACACAGAAGAGGGCTCCAGATCTCATTACAGATGGTTGTGAGCCACCATGTGGGTGCTAGGAATTGAACTCAGGACCTCTGGAAGAGCAGTTGGTGCTCTTAATCTCTGAGCCATCTCTCCAGCCCCCCCCCTTTTTTTTAAAGGAGTTTTTTGTTTTATTCTGTGTGCACAGGTGTTCTGCCTACAAGTATGTCTGTGTATCATATATATATACCCATTGCCCTTAGAGGCTAAAAGAAGGTTTTGGATCCCCTAGAACTGCAGTTACAGACAATTTTGACCTACCTTGTGAGTGCTCTTAACCACTGAGGCATCTCTCCAGCTCTGTCTTGTTTTATTTTGGGGTTTTTGTTTGTTTCTTTGTTTAGTTGGTTGGGGTTTTTTGTTTGTTTGTTTGTTTTTGAGACAGTGTTTCTCTGTGTAGCCCTGGCTATTCTGGAACTCATAGAGATCTACCTGCCTCTGCCTCCTGAGTTCTGGGATTAAAGGTGTTGGCCACTATCATCTGGCTTTGTTTTTTGTTTTTTAGTAATTTATTTATTTTTAGTTTTATGTGCATTAGTGTTTTGCCTGCATGTATGTCTGAGTGAGGATGTTGGGTACCCTGGAACTGGAGTTACAGACCATTGTGAATTGCCAAGTGGGTGCTGGGAGTTGAACCCGGGTCCTCTGGAAGAGCAGCCAGTGCTTTTAACTGATGAGCCATCTCTCCAGCCCCTGGCTTTGTTTTATAAATTACATTTATTTTTATTGTATAAATACTCGAAATAGCCACCGTTTATGTATGACTAGAGGTCAGGTGGCAGCTTGAAAGAGTAGGCTCTCCCCTTCCATCCTGTGGATTTAGGGGATTGAACTCAGGGCCTCAGGTTTGGTGCCAAGCACCACTGAGCAATCTTGTTGGTCACAGGATCTCATGCAGCATATGCTGTCCGAAAACTAGGATTTCAGTACAGGGTCGTTATATGCCAAGCAAGTGCTCTACCACTGAGCACTATCCCCGCCATCTTAAATTTTTGTTTCCTAAGCCAGGCATAGTAGTGCATGCCTTTAATCACACACAGCACACAGGAGATAGAGGTAAGCAGACCTCTAGGAGTTCAAGGCCTGCCTGGTCTACATCAAGAGTTCCAGGCTGGCCAATTCTACAAAGTGAGAACCTGTCTTAAAGATGTTTTAACTTAAATTTAAAATTGTATCAGCCGGAAAAAAAAAAAATTGTATCAGCTGGGCGGTGGTGGCTGCGGCGCACGCCTTTAGTCCCAGCAGAGGCAGGCGGATCTCTGTGAGTTCAAGGCCAGCCTGGGCTACAAAGTGAGTTCCAGGAAAGGTGCAAAGCTACACAGAGAAACCCTGTCTCAGGGGGAAAAAATTAAATTGTATCAATAGTGTGTGTGATGTGTATGTGGCCACAGACCTGTCATGCAAGCACATGGAGGTAGGAAGACAGCTTTTGAGAAACAGGTTGTCAGGTCTGCTGGATGAGGACCTTTATCTACTTGGGCCATCTCACTGGCCCTACAGCAATTTACATTGTTAGCATATTAATTTATTTGAAACAGGATTTTGTGGAGCCCAGACTGGCCTGGAACTCCCTATGTAGTTGGAGATGACTTTGTTCCGGTCCTCCTGCCTCCACCTGTTGAATGCCCGGTTTACAGATATGCCACCATACTTGTTTTACATGGAGCTGAGGAAGGCATCCCAAGCTTTGTGCTTGGAGGCAAGCACTCCACCAACTGAGCCACATCCCAACCCTTGTTTGTGTGTTTTTGAGATGGTGTCTGGATCTATAGCCTAGCTTGATCTGGAAGTCACAATGCAGGCCCATTGGTCTCTGTGCAATCCTGTGCCATTCTTCCAAGTGACTGGCTTACAAGAATGAATGAGCATGACTGACTTACCAGCCCTCTTTATTTATTTACTTATGTAGTGCTTTTCAGATTTATTTTCTTTTATGTGCAGGAGGACTTTGCCTATTTATTTGTGTGTGTACCATACATGTGCTGGTTCAGACTGGGCATCAGATGGCCTGAAACTGGAGTTACAGATGGTTGTGGATGCTGAGAACTTAATCCTGGTCCTTTCTACAAGAGCAATAAATGCTCTTGACCACTGCCATCTCTCTGGTCCTTATTTATTTATTTGTTTGTTAGTCTATTTATTTATTTATTTTAGTTTTTTTCTGTTTGGTTTGGTTTGGTTTTCGAGACAGGGTTTCTCTGTGTAGCTTTGCACCTTTCCTGGATCTCGCTCTGTAGACCAGGCTCGCCTCGAACTCACAGAGATCCGCCTGCCACTGCCTCCCAAGTGCTGGGATTACTGTCATTTCCCCCAGGCATCTGATACATTTCCCATCCCACTCCCCACCTCATGTCTCCCATCCTCAGCCTCATTTTGTTTGTTGAGACAGGGTCTCATACAGTCCTGGATATCCTGAAACTCACTCTGTAGACCAGGCTGGCCTCGAACTCACAGAGACCCACCTGCCTCTGCCTCCCAAGTGCTGGGATTATAGGCGTTCGCCACCATGCCTAGTTAATTTTTTTTTTTTTTTATTTTAGATTGGTAGTTTAGTCTCCAATTCTCCCAGTCATCCTGCCTCAGCCCCTGGGATAGCTGAAGTGACAGGTCTTATACTGTCTCATTTGCTCATCTAAGGAATGGGGAGATTCCAGCTGACTGGGTAGGGGTGTGGTAAGTTGGGGGCAGCACCCAGTATACTGTAGGCCCTCAGCGGCTGGGAGACCAGGACTGAGGCACAGGCAGACCCCTAGGGCTCAGCTTATGAGTCAGCTGTGGCCAGACACACCTACATCTACCCTACTCTCCCCGCCCCCCAATCCCACTTCCTCCATGCTGGCATCCCTCTAGGTAAACTTCACTTCTCCACTTGTGAGAGGCATTTCCAAATATACCCCCAAATCTGGGACAGGCAGCAGTTTTTGTTCATTTGTTTTTTTAAGACGGGGTCTCACTATGTAGCTTTGGCTGTCCTGAAACAGGCTGACCTCCAACTCACAGAGTTGTCTGCCTCTGTCTTCCAAGTGCTGGGATTAAAAGTCTAAGCCACCACGCAGGGCTTCTTTTTTTTTTTTTTTTTCTTCTGGATTTTCAAGACAGGGTTTCTCTGTGTAACAGCCCTGGCTATCCTGGAACTCAAGAGATCTTCCTGCCTCTGTGTCTTGAATGTTAAGATTAAATATCTGCACCACAAAGCCCAACATGAGCTAGGGACCACACATGCTGTGCCACACCCCCAGCTCCTCAGTGTGAGGATCTAAGCAGGTGCTCTACCACTGAGTCACACCCCAGCCCCTCACTGGGGGATTCTAGGCAGGTGCTTTACCACTGAGCCACACCCCAGCCCCTCACTGGGGGAGTCTAGGCAGGGCTCTACCACTGAGCCACACCCCAGCCCCCCTACCCCTCCCGGCCACCCCCCCCTCACTGGGATCTAGCAGGGCTCTACCACTGAGCCACACCCCAGCCCCTCACTGGGGGAGTCTAGGCAGGGGCTCTACCACTGAGCCACACCCCAGCCCCTCACTGGGGGATTCTAGGCAGGGGCTCTACCACTGAGCCACACCCCAGCCCCTCACTGGGGGATTCTAGGCAGGGGCTCTACCACTGAGCCACACCCCAGTCCCTCACTGGGGATTCTAGGCAGGTGCTCTACCACTGAGCCACACCCCAGCCCCTCACTGGGGATTCTAGGCAGGTGCTCTACCACTGAGCCACACCCCAGCCCCTCATTGGGGGATTCTAGGCAAGTGCTCTATCACTGAACTATTTCTTCCAACTCTTCTATCTCTCTTTGAGGTAGGCTTTCTCTTTTTTCTTTCTTCAAGACAGGGTTTCTCTGTGTAGTTTTGGTGCCTGTATTAGATCTCGCTCTGTAGACCTGGCTGGCCTCAAACTCACCTGGCTTGGCCTCCCGAGTGCTGGGATTAAAGGTGTGTGCCACCACCGCCTGGCAAAACAGGCTTTATATGTACCCTAGGCAGGCCTTGAACTGGTGATCATCTTAATTGAGCATTCTAGGTTCCTGGACAACCTGAAGAGACCAATGTCCCCAGGAGTGCCTTAGCCTTCCAGTGACATCAAGCCGGTGGCCACCCCCTTGCAGGCTGTTAATTTAGATCCAGTGATAAGTGGACACCCTAGCTTCCCTCCATCCCTCTCACTGCCTTTCCACTGAGCACTGGGTGATGTTTCCAACCGCAGCAGGGACAGGAGTCCTGCTCACCCCAGGACAAGCAGAAAGGGCTCTACCGGTGTGAGTGCAGGGGAAGACCTGGAAGTTTCTTTTCTGTTTCTGAATACATCAATTTGAATTTGCAAGTGTGGGAACTCCCCAGAAGGGTGGGGCCGGTTTTCCCGGTGCCCTAGGGGACCAAGACAGAAGGTAGTTTTTAAAAGGATTTTTCAAAACTCTCCCAAGAAGTCTAAGAAGTTCCCCAGTTCCTGGCTGGGGAGGTGGAGTGGGCTTCTAAGTTTGAGGCCAGGCTGCCTGACAGTTTGAGAACTTGCCTTAAAGAAAAGCAAACATGGGCTCAGCAGTTTAGAGCACTGACCCCTCTTCCAGAGGACCCAGGTTTGATTCCCAGCACCCACATGGCCTCATGACCGTGACTTCAGTTCCAGGGGACCATACACTCTCACACCTATATACATGCAGGCAAATACCAATGCAAAATACCGATGCACATGAATGAATAAATTATTTAAAAAAAGAAAACCAAACGTGGGCCAGTGAGATGTCTCAGTGGATAAAGAAGCTTGCCACCAAGCCTGATGACCTGAGTTCAATCCCCAGCAACCCATGTGGTGGAAAGAGGGCCCTGGAAACTGAGTGTGAGTGTGGTAGTGTTCCCTGTGATGGGAAGGTGGATACTAGAGGATACTAGAGGGTCAGGAGTTAGAGAGATGGCTCCGTGGTTAAGAGCACTTAACTGCTCTTGCAGAAGACCTGGGTTTGGTTCCAGCACCCACAATGGGTAGCTGACAACTGCCTGTAATTCCAGTTCCAGGGGCACAAAATAAATCTTAAAAAAAAAAAAAAAAAAAAAAAAAAAAGAGTTGGGTCAAGGCCATTGTCTTCCCGACACAGCTGCTTCAGGTCATCAGCCTTGTGAGACCCTGTTTCAAGACAAAAACAACAGCTGGGCATGGTGTCATCCAGTGGTGGAGACCCAGTGATCAGGGATTCAAAGCCAGCCAGGACTACGAGAATCTAAAACAAAGAAAGACAAAAAGGCTGATGAGATGGCTCAGGGGATTCCAGCTCTTGCCACAAAGTCTGATGGCCTGAATTTGATTCCTGGGACCTACATGGTAGAAGGAGAGAGCTGCCTCCCAGGATTTGTCCTCCAATCTCCATAGGTTTGCTGTGGCACATACACACAAATAAATAAATGTAATATAAATAACAAAGATTTAAAAAGCACCCTCACCATGTGCCCTTCCTACAGAAACCTTATTGATTGATGGGTTGATTGAGACAGGGTTTCTCTGTGTAGCCCTAGCTATCCTGGAACTCACTCTATAGACCAGCCTACCTTGAACTCACAGAGATCTGCCTGCCTCTGCCTCCCAAGTGTTGGGATTAAAAGCGTGTGCCACCACTGCCTGGTGGAAACCTTTAAAATTTTTTTTGGGGGGGTTGGGGAGGCTGGAGAGATGGCTCAGTGGCTAAGAATACTAACTGCTCTTGCAGACAACCTGAGTTCCGTTCCCAACATCCTCATGAGGTGGCTCTCAACTGTCTGGCATCTGCATTCATATGGTGCCCATAAACTCCTGTAGGCACACATACATACACATAAATAAAAGTAATAAATCAATCTTTTAAAAATGTTTTAGGGTTGGGGATTTAGCTCAGTGGTAGAGCACTTGCCTAGCAAGCACAAGGCCCTGGGTTCGGTCCTCAGCTCTGGAAAAAAAAATGTTTTAGAGCCAGGGCATGGTGGCACACACCTTTAATCCCAGCATTCAGGAGGCAGAGGCAGGTAGATCTCTGTGAGTTTGACACCAGCTTAGTCTGTGTAGTAGCGAGTTCCAGGCCAGTTGGAGTTACACAGTGAGACCCTATCTCAAAGGCAAACAACATCAACAAACAAACAGACAAAAACCCTCCATTGATTTATGTCTGTGGGGGGAGGGGGGGACATGCATGGCCAGTTCTAACATGGAGGTCAGAGGTCAATTTGAGGGAGTTGGTTCCCTCCTTCCATCACAGTGATCCCAGAGATTGAGCTCAGGTAGTAAGGTTTGGAGACAAGCAACTTTCTACACTGAGCCACCTAGACAGTCCTAAAGAAATCTTTTGCTTTCCTTCTTGGCACCAGCAAGCATTATCTTATTTGAGGGCTAGCTCCAAACATCTGCTTACTCTATTCCCATTGCTCAAAACAGGGCCTGAGAAACCATCCCACATGCCTCCCTGACCCTGGAGCCTCAAAGTAGGGAGCAGGTATTTCGACTGTGTAACTCAGCAGCTGCTTGGGAGGAAAGGTCCAGCTGCTTTGACCCCAGGCTATTCCTTTTCTGGGTCATCTTACCAGGATCACTTGCTTCCTCTGGGCCTGGAGAGGGCAGCCTGAAGCTGGCCCCAAAGGCTAAGAAGTTAGTTAGAGGAACCCCACACTCATTCGCAAACCTCCTATATTCTAAAAGCCCTGAGGGACTCTGGATCATCAGAGTATGGGTGAGGAGGACCCTATCAGCAGGCTTCCAGTACATTCTTCCAGTGGTACCCTATGACCAGGAGCCTTCAGCTTGCCCTTACTGAACCCCAGGACTTAGAAATATGTACTAAGGAGGGGGTGGGGCCAGGAATTCCAGCTTCGGAGCAGTCCTTGGACCCAGTCCCCGGGGACATTCCAGAGGCCACTTTACCCAGGGAGGGGCCCTGAGTACAGAGGCCTTATGGCTGGATTTTAAGGCACTGGGTACTCAGTCAGTCCCACCTCAGTTTCCTAGTCTGTAAAAAGGGAGTATGTTTTCTGGAACACTCCAGGCCCTCCCTCATTCATTTAGTTAGTGTCTTACTGACAACTGATATCCTGCTGTCTCCAGGGACCCACCCTCTTGGACAGAACCCTTGCCAGGGTAACAGGAAGTTCTCCTCTTCCTCAATTTCTTCCCTACAATTGTGTAGCTTAGGGTCTTCCTGGACAGCTGGGCTTGAATGTCCCCAGCAGAAGTGACATGTGGCTTCTGAAAGAAGGAGAATTAGACTGTAAATATTCTCTTGCTGCAAGGTCTTTCAGGGCAGGGGACCCGTGAAGGAAAAAAAAATGTGTTAAAGCTCCAGGTGTCATCCATCGGCTGGGCCTGGCTGGGACAGCCAGCTGGGTGCCTGCCTTACAGTGACGGCTCTTTGTGAGGGCAAAGTTCTCCACAGAAGACCAGATTCACTTCCTCTGCCTTCCCCTTCCTCTGCTTCCTCTTTCTCCCCCACCCCCACCCTGTTTTTTGTGCTTAGTGTCTCCTGTCTGAACCCCAAACTCAATAGCTCAGGCCCCCTCCGGCCCTGCTGCCCTCTCAGGGTCCTCTTCTCCTTCAGGGCTGAGGACACCCAGGCCAGGCAGTCTCTTATTCATCCGACAGAACAGACCCCTCAGTGTGTGTGTGTAGTGGGTGGCAGTGGGGGTGATGGAGCCCCTCAAAGGGCTGGCTTGTTTGATGTTGTGGGGGTTGGGGGTGGTGCTGAGTTATTAAGACTAGCCTGAATAGGCACCATGGCTGTCTTCATAGCTATTCAGGAAGCTGAGGCAGGGAGATCAGGACTTTGAGGCCAGCCTGGGCTATATGGGGAGACACTGTTTCCAACAAACAAGAGAAGCTGAACATGGTGGCACATGCCTTTAATCACAGCACTCAGGAAGTGGAGGCAGGAGGATCAGGAGTTCAAGGTTTCTTGGCTACATAGGCTGCCTGAGACCCTGTCAAAAAAACAAAAGAACAACCCCACCCTCCTCACAAATACCCAATAACAAATCAAGAGATTCAATTTCTCTCTCTCTCAAGAATGTGTAAGAGAATACTGGAAAATGGCCATTGCAGACAAGACAGAACCATAAGCCAGTGGGATAGATCAGAACTGTTCCAGAGGTCGGGTGGGGCTGGAGTGCCTGCCCCTTGACTGGCCCCAGGACCAAGAGGTGACAAAGTGGTAGCACAGGTCCTGCCTGGGAATCTGGTCTGCTCCCACCCAGTAAAGCTGCCTGGTGTCCCACAAGAGGCTCCCACCTCATCCTGCACCCCCGGGTGATAGGTGGCATCTTCTCCCCTGCACCCCATCAGGGCCCCCCTGGGAACACTCCAGGCAGTCCTCATTGACAGGCAGTGTTCACCCTGCCCCACCCCCACCTGTGACTTGCAGGGCTGGCAGGTCCTCAGGCAGCTGGCAAACTGCCTGAACAATTGAGAGATACAGGGCCAGGGCCAGGGCAGTCCCGTCCCCCGGAGGCAGGGAGGGGACAGGCTGGGAAAGTTCTCTCAGGCCCAGGGTTGGTGACTGCAGAAGACTTTTGTCAAATCTCTTTTGTAGCTCTGAATCTGGGGGTGTGCTCCCAGTAGATGCTGGGGTCACCCTTTTTATACTGGAGGCCTCTGCAACTTCAGAATGTCCTGCTACCCGCCTAACACAAGGAAGTTGGTTCAGCCTCCTCATGCCGGGCTGCTGCTGTAGTCCATATATGGACGAAGCCTTCCTCAGTTTCAACACCTACACTCACTGAGCTCCTACTATGCATATGTGAAGCCATGACAGGCCCAGAGCATCTCTCCTGAAGCACCCTTCTTGTCTAAGTTCCATTTTCTGTCACCTTCTCCCAGGAGGTGTGTGTCCCCCTAACTTAAGCCAGGGGTCCTTCAACCGCGATCCCCTGTGTAGATATCACCTGAACAGAACACTCTTGGGTGCTCAAGTTTTGCCTGAAGTTTGATAAATAGACCCATGTTGAGGAGAGCGGAGTGGGGGTGGGGCATGGGGGGGTCTTCTATGGTGGATTGGGGATTCCAGGCACCACTAACTCCTTTCTAAGCACGCTGTCATTCCCAGAGTCCCCACGGCCTCCAGATGAACTAGAACACAGTTCAGCTGTGGCTGCACATAACAGACAGAGGATAGATGGTGGGCCCCAGCCCAACGGTGCCTGGCAACCACCCAGAGCCACCAGCTAACGGCCGAGGCTTAGTCCTGCCTGGGTGTGATCAGGCAGCCCTCCAAAAGTGTCCGACTCCATGACAAGTTTTGTTTGTTCTATAGAACACAGTTCCTTTCTAGGTCTGGGGCAGGGGACATCGGGAGACATCTTTCTGCAACAACTCCGACCACTGAACCACCAGGCTTGCCCTGTCCTTGGAGTGTGGCCCTGGGTCTCCTAAGTGGCCAAAACCCGTGAAGAACCCTCCAACCACAGTTCTGCTTCTAAATTGTACCTCAACACACCTAGCAAATTGGAACCTCACTAGAAGTCCCCCAGATCTGGCTTTCAGGCTATAGCTGGCAAGGGGGAGTGACTCCTTGCCCATTCAATCCAGGCTCCGCGTGTCCCTCAAACAAGAGGCCACGTAAACATGGCCCGGGCCTCTATGCTGACCCTTGCCCACCGAGGTACTCAATGTTCTCGTGACATCCACACCCAGAGGGTCCTAAGGTGGGTGAGTGACCCCTGGAATGGGACGCCTGATAACCGGGACCCTGAATCCCGGCAGTGTCTACAAGGGCAGAGGCTATTTGTGCATGTCCGGGCCTATGGGGCCAGCACCCATCGCCAAAACTCTCCATCCTCTTCCTCAATCTCGCTTTCTCTCTCTCTCTTTTTTTTTTTTCAAAAGGAGGGGAGAGGGGGTAAAAAAATGCTGCACTGTGCGGCTAGGCCGGTGAGTGAGCGGCGCGGAGCCAATCAGCGCTCGCCGTTCCGAAAGTTGCCTTTTATGGCTCGAGTGGCCGCTGTGGCGTCCTATAAAACCCGGCGGCGCAACGCGCAGCCACTGTCGAGTCCGCGTCCACCCGCGAGCACAGTCCTCTCGCAGCTCTTTCTTCGCCGCTCCACACCCGCCACCAGGTAAGCAGGGACACTAGGCCCAGCCGACCACAGCCCTCCCGTGGGCAGTCACTTCACGGCAGGGTCGCGGGAGACACTCAGTACGGACACAGGGGAAGGGTGGAGGGTGGTGCCTGGCTGTGGAGTGGACACTTGCAGATGCAACTTTCCGCCCAGAGTGCGGACCCTTTGCAGCCGCATTGCCACGGTGTAGACACTCGTGGACCTGCTCTGGCTCCGAGCACGCTGCTTGGGGACCCACTAGGGTCGCAGTGTGGGCGCTAGGAGAACCGATGCGGCTGTCGGGTGCTGAGTCGTATCTGCCCACTTTGAGGGGACACAAATGTTGGGAGCCAAATGCTATGATCACGCCTTGGTGGCCCATGGGTCTTTGTCCAAACCGGTTTGCCCATTTGGCTTGCCCGGCTGGCGGGCGCGGCGGCGCGGCTGGGTGGGGGCTGGGAGGCCACTGCGCTTGCGCGCTCTATCGCTGGGTATTGGGGCGCGTGCACGCTGGGGAGGGAGCCCTTCCTCTTCCCCCTCTTCCAAGTTAAACTTGCGCCTGCGTATTTGAGACTTGAAGCACGGCCACCTGGGGTTGGGCGAGGGCGGGGCCGTTGTCCGGAAGGGGCGGGGTCGTAGCGGCTTCGGGGCGCCCGCTCGCGCTTCCTGCTGGGTGTGGTCGCCTCCCGCGCGCGCACCAGCCGCCCGCCGGCGGGGCGAAGGCGGGGCTTGCGCCCGTTTGGGGAGGGGGCGGAGGCCTGGCTTCCTGCCGTGGGGCCGCCTCCGGACCAGCGTTTGCCTTTTATGGTAATAACGCGGCCGGCCTGGGCTTCCTTTGTCCCCCGAGCTTGGGCGCGCGCCCCCTGGCGGCCCGAGGCCGCGGCGTGCCGGAAGTGGGCAGGGCGGCAGCGGCTGCGCCTGGTGGCCCCGCGGTGACCACGGCCCTCTTTTGTGCCCTTCTAGTTCGCCATGGATGACGATATCGCTGCGCTCGTTGTCGACAACGGCTCCGGCATGTGCAAAGCCGGCTTCGCGGGCGACGATGCTCCTCGGGCCGTCTTCCCCTCCATCGTGGGCCGCCCTAGGCATCAGGTAGGTGACCCCTCCCTTTGAGGGTGGCGATATTGGGGTTCCCCTGGCGGGAGGTGGCTGTACTGAGAACACCGTTCCCCTCTGCAGGGTGTGATGGTGGGCATGGGCCAGAAGGACTCCTACGTGGGCGACGAGGCCCAGAGCAAGAGAGGCATTCTGACCCTGAAGTACCCTATTGAACACGGCATTGTCACCAACTGGGACGATATGGAGAAGATCTGGCACCACACCTTCTACAATGAGCTTCGTGTGGCCCCTGAGGAGCACCCCGTGCTGCTCACTGAGGCCCCCCTGAACCCCAAGGCCAACCGTGAAAAGATGACCCAGGTCAGCAGCCCCAGTGGCCACCTCCATCTTTGCCAACTTCTCAGCCACGCCCTTTCTCAATTGTCTTTCTTCTGCCATTCTCCCATAGGACTCTCTTCTATGAACTGAGTCTCCCTTGGAACTTTGCAGTTTCTACTTTTTCCCAGATGAGGTCTTTTTTCTCTCGGTTGCCTTTCTGACTAGGTGTTTAAAAGCCTACAGTGCTATGGGTGTAGGTACTAACAATGACTCGTGTGACAAAGCTAATGAGGCTGGTGATACGTGGCCTTGGAGTGTGTATTCGGTAGATGCACAGTAGGTCTAAATGGAGCCCCTGTCCTGAGACTCCCAGCACACTTAACTTAGCTGTGTTCTTGCACTCTGCATGTCCCAAATCTGTTCTGACAGTTCCACCTACCTTCACTATTTGTGGCTTTCAGAGCTTGACAAAGGCCCATTTTTCCTTGCAGATCATGTTTGAGACCTTCAACACCCCAGCCATGTACGTAGCCATTCAGGCTGTGCTGTCCCTGTATGCCTCTGGTCGTACCACTGGCATTGTGATGGACTCCGGAGACGGGGTCACCCACACTGTGCCCATCTATGAGGGCTACGCTCTCCCTCATGCCATCCTGCGTCTGGACCTGGCTGGCCGGGACCTGACAGACTACCTCATGAAGATCCTGACTGAGCGTGGCTATAGCTTCACCACCACAGCCGAGAGGGAAATCGTGCGTGACATCAAAGAGAAGCTGTGCTATGTTGCCCTGGACTTCGAGCAAGAGATGGCCACTGCTGCATCCTCTTCTTCCCTGGAGAAGAGCTATGAGCTGCCTGATGGCCAGGTCATCACTATTGGCAACGAGCGGTTCCGCTGCCCTGAGGCTCTTTTCCAGCCTTCCTTCCTGGGTGAGTTGAGTGACCTAGTTCCTTCTCCATCTAATGGTGACCAACTCTTGAGTCAACACTATTAAGTCTCTGTCTCCCTTTCCCCTCAGGTATGGAATCCTGTGGCATCCATGAAACTACATTCAATTCCATCATGAAGTGTGACGTTGACATCCGCAAAGACCTCTATGCCAACACAGTGCTGTCGGGTGGCACCACCATGTACCCAGGCATTGCTGACCGAATGCAGAAGGAGATCACTGCTCTGGCTCCCAGCACCATGAAGATCAAGGTGAGCTAAGCACCCTTAGGCCTGGACCCATGTTGGGGTGGGCCCTGTGGTTACTAGAGCAAACACTTTGGCTGCAGGTAAGACTGGCATCCAGAATACTCAACATCACTGTATCTTCTTGCTTTCTTCAGATCATTGCTCCTCCTGAGCGCAAGTACTCTGTGTGGATCGGTGGCTCCATCTTGGCCTCCCTGTCCACCTTCCAGCAGATGTGGATCAGCAAGCAGGAATACGATGAGTCCGGCCCCTCCATCGTGCACCGCAAATGCTTCTAGGCGGACTGTTACTGAGCTGCGTTTTACACCCTTTCTTTGACAAAACCTAACTTGCGCAGAAAAAAAAAAATTGACAACATTGGCATGGCTTTGTTTTTTTTTTTTTTAAGTTTTTAAAAAAATTTTTGGTTTTTTTTTGTTTTGTTTTGGCGCTTTTGACTCAGGATTTAAAAACTGGAACGGTGAAGGCGACAGCAGTCGGTTGGAGCAAGCATCCCCAAAGTTCTACAATGTGGCTGAGGACTTTGATTGTACATTGTTTTTTTTTTCTTTGTTTTTTTTTTCTTTTTTAATAGTCATTCCAAGTGTCCATGAGAGATACATGGCTACAGGAAGTCCCTCACCCTCCCAGAAGCCACCCCCATTCCCTAGAGGAGGGTGGCTGAGTCCACACCGGGGAGGTGACAACATTGCTTCTGTGTAAATTATGTACTGCAAAAATTTTTTTAAATCTTCCGCCTTAATACTTTCGTTTTTACTTTTGAATGGTCAGCCATCAGAGTGGCCCTCTTTTTTTTTTTTTTTCCCCCAACTTGATGTATGAAGGCTTTGGTCTCCCTGGGAGTGGGTTGAGGTGTTGAGGCAGCCAGGGCTTGCCTGTACACTGACTTGAGACCAGTTTAATAAAAGTGCACACCTTACAAACAAAGCTTGTGGTTCTGTGGCTTTGCTAGTTTTGGGAGAGGGGGGACGAGAGCTATTCACTTTGCTTCAAAGGGGGACCTAGGGTGGGCTGGGCCAGTGGGAGGGCATAACAGCCTGTTGAGTTATGAAGACTTCATGTGTCTTAAGGGTGGATGTTGGAAAGATTTCTGAATTTAGAGTGGGGGAGGGCAAGTTGGTCTCCTGCATCATAAACACAAACCACATACCTGGGGATCAGCAGCCAAGCCCGCCCCCTGGGAACTGGTAATCCTGTCTTCTGACTGGAGGGTACTGTTTATAGCCTCAGCTCTTTCTAAGGCTAGGCCAGGGCTGTGAGTGCTGGAGGCCTCATTTCTGTACTGTTAGCCTTTGAGTTCTGCAAGACAGTGGGAAGTGAGAGCAGTCTTGGCTGTTCTTCCCTTTACCAGGGATGTGACTGATACCAGAAATTTCAAGGGTAAGGCTCCCCAGGCCTTGAATTAAGGATCAGCCAGCCATAACAAGGAGCTAAAGATGGAGGAAGTAGCTCCTCTGAAAATAAGTCCCTTTGTGTTTGGGAGTCTTAAGGAAGTTCCCTCCTGACATGGTTCCGTTGCAGCATAAGGGGTGATGGATAAGCTCTGATGCTTCTCTACCTGGACCACTTGTTGGCACAAGAGAAAACTGCTGTGGTGGGTCAAGAATCCCATTTATCTGTCCATCCATTCGCCCACCTATTCAATATCTACCGGTATACCTACCAGTCTCCATCTGTCAACTCCTACATTTAGCCATTCCCCCACCCACTCATTCATTCACCAAGCAACCACTGGGCCAATATGGTAGAAACCAAACCAGATGTGCCCCCTTCCTTCAGGAGGTATTCAAGGTGGTGAACGCCATAGGTAGAAGGCAGATGCATACAGATGCATACAGCATCACAAGGTTCTGGGCTGGAGAGATGCCTTAGCTCTTAAAAGCTGAGGCTTGACCAAAAACAATGAGCAGAGGCCACTAGAAAAAACATAATTGTGTCCAGTGTGGTCTCCTGTAGACATCAAAATTCAATGGCCAGATGTAGTGGACACCTGTCATCCCAGCTCTGAGGCTGAGGCAAATCTGAGGCGAGTATGAAGCAACAAATCTCATAAATCTTGTATTTCAGAGGTGAAGGTGAGAGGACAAGTACAAGGCCATTCCTAGCTGTACAATGAGTTTGATTGGTATCCTCAGCTTGGGATACTCGAGACACTGCCTCAAATAAGAGTCCCTAAACCAACCCTAAAACAATAAACTACCTCAGGCAAGAACAAAACCTAAGAAATTTGATTTTTTTTTTTTCCTCCCAAACAGGCTGGGCGTGATGGTGCACACTTTTAGTTCCAGTATTCTAGAAGCAAAGGCAGGTGGATGTGTGAGTTGAGGTGAGCCTGGTCTACATAGTAAGTTCCAGGACAGACAGGGCTGCGTAGTGAGACCTTCTCGAAAAAGAGACCAAAGAAAAGGTAATAGAGACTCATACATAGATAGACCTGGGCAGAGAGAGGCTGGAGGAGAGTGACCAAGGCAGACAGTGCAAGCGTGGTTGGAATCTAGGGTTGACTGGGGACAAAGCTGGGAGACAAAACACTACCCTCAGGACAGAACAGGACACAGGTTGGTTGCCAAGTCGCCATTTGAGAAATGGGCACACCAGTAGCAGCTGATGCTCCTTCAATCTTTGCCATTAAAGGATCCAAAGTGTAGCCTCCAGAGTATCCAGTGTATCCACTGGCCCCACCCCCTTTCCTCCCTGGTCTAGCAGGCAAACTGGCTATTCAAGGCCAGGTTCACAACAAAGGCCTATCACTGTGCGTCCCCCACCCCCGACCCTACCCCTGAGGTTGTACCAAGGCCTCACACATCATCAGAGAAGTCTATCTCCAACCTTTTTCTGGTCTTTCTGCCTCTAGCTCTTGAATGCTTCCCCTAAGGCCCGAGTACTGCAGCAATAATAATAACAACAGCAACAATAATAGCTAAAGCTCAGTTGACAAAGAGTGCTTGCCTAGCATACACAAAGTTCTGGGTTTGATCCCTAGCATGAGGAGCAGCAGTCTAAGGTTATCATTGGCTAACATAGTGAATTAGAGGCCAGCCTAGGCTACATGAGACCCTGTTTCAAAAGAAAAAAAAATCGAAGTGGGGTGAGTGGGCTGATAAGCAAAAGTTCCCACACTTGATTTCTTGCTTTCCAGAAATGTGAAAACTGCCCTACAAGAGAAAGATTCTAGCCGGGGGTGGAGGTGAGGAGTCAGGGTGGGGGGTGGGGGGAAGATGGGGGTGGCGCACACCTTTAATCCCAGCACTAGGGAGGCAGAGGCAGGCAGATATCTGAGTTTGAGGGCAGCCTGATCTACAGAGCGAGTTCCGGGATAGCCAGGGCTACACAGAAAAACCCTGTCTCAAAAAACAAAAAAACAGGGGTTGGGGATTTAGCTCAGTGGTAGAGCACTTGCTTAGCAAGCACAAGGCCCTGGGTTCCATCCTCAGCTCCAGAAAAAATAATAGAACTGTGTAGTTCTAGATGGCCTAGAACCATATAAACCTATCTCTCTGGGAGATTCCAGGCAGGAGCTCTACCATTGAGCTACACTCCCAGCTCCAAACTGGAATATTCTAGATGAGCATTCTGCCACAAAGCCACATCCCCCACCGGTGAAACTTATTCTTGCTGCTCAGCTCAGTTCTATGTGTGATTTGAGACTATTTAAATTTAAATTTAGAGACCAGGTGGCCGTGGCACATGCCTTTAATCCCAGCACTCAGGAGGCAAAGGCAGGGGGATCTCTACATGTTTGAGGCCAGCCTGGTCTACAGAACTAGTTCTAGAACAGCCAGAGCCACACACACACACAGTGTGTGCAGACCAGTGGCAAAGCACTTCCCTAGCATGTACAAGTTCCCGAGTCTGTACCCAGCATGGGTGAAAAAAAAAAAATCAATATTCTTTAGAGCAGTTTTTAGGCTCACGTTGAGCTCCAAGGGAAAGCACTGAGAGTTCCCGTGTGATGCCTGTCCTCAGCCACCCACAGCCACCCCCACTTCCAACACGGGGAAGCTGGGTGCTCCATCTGCTACAAATGATGAGTCTACATCATCACCTCCTTTCTTGCTGGTAGTGCTGAGGCTGCAGTGTGCACCAGGGTTTCCTCTTGATGGAGGTGTGCCCCTGTAGGTTTGCACACTTGCAGTGACCTGAACTGACCACTGTAGTAACTGACGTGGTCCTTCAGTGAAACACTCTGGGCTGGAAGGGATGGCTCAGCAGTTGCAAGCACTCTGTTTTAGCAGAGGACTCCGGTTTGAGTCCCAACACCCAACATAGCAGCTCACAACTGCCTGAACTCCAGTCCCAGGAGATCTGACATCCTCTTCTGACCTCTGTGGGCACTGCATGCATGTAGTACACAGATACACATGCAGGCAAACACTCATACCCATGTGAATGTTTGTCTGTGTGTATTTATACAAATGTATGTACAGGTGCCTGAGGAGGCCAGAAGAGGGTGTCAGATCCTCTGAAGCTGGAGTTTCAGGTGGTTGTAGATACTGGGAACCAAACCCAGGTCCTCTGGAAGAACAGCACACATTCTTAACTACTGAGCCATCACTTTAGCCTCTTGAAAGTAATTACATATGTATGTATGTATGTATGTATGTATGTATGTATGTATGTATGTATTATTTATTTTTGAGACAAAGTCTCACTCTGTAGCTCTGTTTGACCTGAAACTCACTATGTAGATCAGGCTGGCCTTGAACTCAAAGAGATCCACCGTGAAGTGGCCTTGGAGTCAGCACAGAACACACTCAGACACCAAATTCTCAGCGCAAAGAAGATTTATTACCCCCAGAGGAAGAAGCCAGGATGGGGGGAGTGGGAGTGGGGGTGAGGGGATTGGGGGGCTGCCTCTGGATTGGACAAAGACACATCTGGCGTTTCTCCAGGAGTCGTTTTTAAGGAGAAAGGGAGAAGTCTGTGCTAGGCTAAGTCAGTAAGTCCTGATTGGACAGGTTAGCCAGTGTAGCCAAATAATGAATTTTGATTGCTGGACCTTGGTTTTTGATAGCTGGACCTTGGAGTTTTATAGTCAGGCATAAGGAAGTGTCCAAATAAGGGAATAGACCTTGGTGACTAGCTTTAGGAATGTAATCTAATAGTTTAGCAAAAGAGAGGGCAGCAGAGAGGGCAAGCCCTGCCAGCGCCATGTTCGCTGTGTTTGGGCCTGTTAGAGCCCTTCTCACTGGACTGGAGAAATGGCTCAGTGGTTAAGAACACCAGCTACTCTTCAAGAGGACCCAGGTTCATTTCCCAGCAAGAATATGGTTCCTTTTATAGTGTACTTTTATAAAATCTAAATTAATTTAGCAGATCTTTTTGTAGTGCATTTTGATTTATACCTTTTCCAGTTCTTTTAGTTTATGTTTAGTGTATATAAATATTAATTACTTGGGTTAATACAGTTGGACCACAGTCAGGGTCACAGAAATACCAACTATGTTGCCAAGGCCAACGTGGCTGTTGGGGAGTAGGGGGCTGAGAAGTGTTTACGCAGATACAAAATGAAGTCAGGACATGGTGGCTTTACCTTCGTCACTTCGACACAAACCACTATTTGTGCATGGAGACCAAAGGACAATTTTATTTTCTCCTTCTACTTTTTTTTTTTTTTTTTTTGTTTTTTTTTTTTTTGCTTTTTGAGACAAGGTTTCTCTGTGTAGCCCCAGCTGTCCTGGAACTCGCTCTGTAGACCAGGCTGACCTCGAACGTGGATATCCCCCTATCTCTGCCTCCCCAACGCTGGGATTAAAGGTTGCCCTAGCACAGCCAGTCTCTATCCAGGCCAGTGATATCTTCATCATATACTACTGACGAGCCTTTTCTCAGAATGTCCTCAAGTTAGAATCCCACAGGGGAGCTTTTTCAGGTTGGCTTCCATTGTTGTGCATCCACTAGTGTGCATCCAAGTTTGATGGAACACATCTGTGACCCCAGCCCTTGGGAAGCAGAGGCAGGAAGAAGTTTGAGGCCATCCTGAACTAAATAGTAAGTTTCAGGCCAGTCTGAGCTACGTGATACCCTATCTAAAATGTATATATGGAAAGGACCTGGGAGACCAGTCATGAGGAAAAGCATTCTCCTCCATGAAAGCTTAAATGACTTGATTTCGATTTCAGCAAACCATGGTGGTAGGAGAGAACCAACTCCATGGGTCTGTCCCCTACCTCTGCATGTGCTTCTTTTTAACTGATCTGTTTCTTTTTATTTTATGTGCATTGGTATTTTGCCTGCACATATGTCTGTGTGAGGGTGTCAGATCTGCTGGAACTTTACTTACAGACAGTTGTGAGCTGCTATGTGGGTTCTGGGAACTGAACCCCGGTCCTCTGGAAGAGCAGCCAGTGCTCTTTACCACTGAGCCATCTCTCCATCCATCTACATGTGCTTCTTGCCACATGTACTCATACACATACATCATGCACACACATAATCATACACAATAAATAAATAAAATAATAAATGTAATTTAAAAATTAAAAAGAGAGCCTGGTGGTGGTGTACAACTTTAATCCCAGCACTCAGGAGGCAGAGGCAGGCGGATCTCTGTGAGTTCCAGGCAAGCCTGGTCTACAGAGTAAGTTCCAGGACAGCCAGGGCTACATAGGGAAACCCTGTTTCAAAATTAAATTAAATTAAAAAATAATAAAAAAATAAAAAGAAAGGAATTGCTGGTCAGTGGTGGTGCATGCCTTTAATCCCAGCACTTGGGAAGCAAAAGCAGGTGGATCTTCATGAGTTCCAGGCCAGCCTGGTCTACAGAGAGAGAGTTCCAGGACAACCAGGGCTACACAGAGAAACCCTGTCTCAAAAAACAAAAACAAAAACCCAAAAAAGTAAGAAATTATTATATATCGATGGCTGTGATGAGCCAGAGCCCATGGAAATTGTGGACCCCTCAAAATCTTTTGTGGATGGACATGTTCCTCTCCAAAAATGGATACAGGAGCTCCATTTGTGGCAGTCTTTATCAGGCATAGGGGGAACCAGTTGATGTGGAGTGATGAGGCTTTCTCAGCTAGACTCCACCTAAGCCCTGTCCCAGGCTCCACCCACTCCTTCCTCCCAATGCTCAGGCAGTTTTCTTCTCTCTGAAGTAGTTGACAATGCTGAACTGGAGGGTTTAATCAGGGGCTTGAAACCCAGCTTTCCCACTGTGTTCATAATTTATTATTATTAATTTTTATAATTATTCACAATGTGTTCTGTCCCAAGTAGGTAAGAAGGATGTTTGTTTTTTGAAGATGGGGTCTCACTGTGTAACCCTGCCTGTCCTAGAACTCACAATGTAGGCTGGCCTTGAACTCAGAGAGATCTGCCTGCCTCTGCCTCCTGAGTGCTGGGATTAAAGGTGCGTGCCACCACCACCCCAAATGGAGGTAAGAAGGACATCTTGGTTTCCCAGTAGCCTTGGCTGTCCTGAAACACACTATGTAGATAAGGCTGGCCTCAAACTGCTGGTCCTCCTCTTGAATGCTGGGATTGCGTCCATTTGGATTAGTTTATATAGTGCTGGGGACAGAATCCAGGATTTCATGCCTGCTAGGCAAGCACTCAACTGTACTACATCCCCTAGCTCCTTCTAAACTATTATCTTAACTAAAAAATTTATTTGTCCTTCCTTTCTCTTTTTCTGTGTGCGCTTGGGCAAGGAAGGGCATGTATGCATGAGAAGGTGCAGACACAGAGGTCAGAGGGTAGCTTCTGGGAGCCAGTTTTCTCCTTCTACCATATGGATCCTGGGGATACAACTCAGTTCAGATGGCCAAGCCTCTTTCCCTGATGAGCCATTTCACTATCTCTAATAAACTCCGCCCCCCCACAGGGTTTTTCTGTGTAGTTTTGGTGCCTGTCCTGGATCTCACTCTGTAGACCAGGCTGGCCTTGAACTCATAGAGATCCGCCTGGCTCTGCCTTAGTAAACCATTTTTAACTGCAAATTCTGTGGAGAAAGTAATTTATTCATTTATTCAACAAATATTTATTCGGTGTTATGACATGCAAAGAACAGTGTTGGTCAGAGACTCTGCTTAGTTATGGGGGATGAGTACCGGCAGAGCACTTACTTAACATGAATGAGGTTCAATCCTCAGTAGCGGTAAAAAGTAAAAATAAAAATTATATATATAGTGGCCTAGGCAGAGAGGGGAGGTAGAGGCAGGAGGATCTCTGTGACTTTCAGGCCAGCCTGGTCTACATAGGTCCTGGTCTAATTCCAGGACAGCCAGGTCTACACTTGAGAACTTGTCTCAAAACAAACAAAAAAATGTCTAGTAAAGTCGGATGGTGCAATGAGCTACTGAGAATTATAACACAAATGAGGGTCAAGATCAGGAGCGTGTGCGCCTGAAGGTTGCTATGGTTATGGAGGATGCCTGGGTGCTCTTGACAGATGGCTTGGAGCGCAGTGTGCTGCGTGGAGGGCAAATGCAAAGGCTACTAGAAGCTAGAAGCGAGCTGGAGTGACAGCAGGAGACTGACGACGTAGTTTAGTGACCAGTCATTTGTGACCTTCTGGGTGCCTTTTAGTCCTGATAGTACTTACGCCACACCCAATATGGCGGCAGCATCCTGTCCATCCGGGCGCCAGCGGAAGTACGTTGGAGGGGCGCCGAAAGTGAGGCGCAGCCACGCCCCTTACCGGGGTTTCTGTGGAGCTGTGGCGGTGCCGGCTTCGAGCATCCCTGCCCTGGCAGGCTGGGGGACTGCGAGGCTGCAGCTCCGGCGGCCAGCTCCGGAGAGGTACGACCGGCGCCTCACCCGCCCCGGCGGCTGGGGTCCCCTCGGTGCTCCCTCCCGACCCTGGCCTTGCTCCAAGGCCCATCCTTGCCCTCTCCTACCCTTCTCCCAGGCCCTCCCTTCTTAGTCCCCATCCTGTTCCCAGGCTTACAATCCGCTGGTCAGTGTGGACCTTTTCGCGTGGCCTGCTGAATTTCTAGGCCTTCCCCCATCTCCCTGTGCGTTGGCTCAGCTTTCGCAGCTCCGGGACGTTGCCCCTTCTGCTCCTGTTTTGTTTTACTCTGTAGCTCAGACTTGCCTGGAACTCAGTGTGCAGCCCAGGCTAGTCGTGAATTTAACAGCAATTCTGTTTTAGCCTCTGTAATCTGGGATTATAGATGTGCATTACCACGCGGGGTTTTATGCCAAGCTGAGGATGGAACCCAGGGCTTCGTGCATGCTAGGCAAGCACTCTACCAACTCAGTCACATCCCCAGCCCCCGCTCCTTTTTTTTCCTGTCAGCATAAGTGCAGCCTGCTTCTTTCTGGAGCCTGGTTGTGGTGTGGGGAAGGGTGATAGGGCTTAGGTCTGACCCCAAAGTTCTCTGATTTAGGTCCGCTGGAGAATCCCACTGAGTCCTGTTATATGGGTGTACAGTATTTTTGCACACACTAGTATGGGGGAAGGGTGGATGATCTGGCTATTTTCCTGTTGCTGCCTGCCCATCTGAGTTTATATTTGTTCTTTCTTAGGACTCCCACCTATGGGTACACTTTATTATATTAGTGTGTATGTATGAGTACCGGCATGTTCATGGCATGGCACGCATGTGGAGTTCAGAGGACCACTTTCAGGAGTTGGTTCTTGCATTTCACTTTGTTTCAATTACTTTTTTTTTTTTTTTTTTTTTTTTTTTTGTTTTCGAGACAGGGTTTTTCTCTGTGTAGCTTTGTACCTTTCCTAGAACTCACTCTGTAGCCCAGGCTGGCCTCAAACTCATAGAGATCCGCCTGGCTCTGCCTCCCAAGTGCTGGGATTAAAGGTGTGCACTGCCAGCGCCCGGCTTCAATTACTTATTTTTAATTATGTGTACAAATGTATAACTGTGTGGGTGTGGTTACATGAGTGCAATGCCTGAGGAGGCCTGAAGGATCTCATGCACCTAGAGGTGGAGTCATAGGTGGTTGTCAGCCCCTCTGATGTGGATGCTGGGAACCAAACTCAGGTTCTCTGAGACTGCAGTAGTCGCCTCTAACCTTTCCAGCTTCTGCCTTCCCCTGTGTTGTTTCCACCATGGTGCATGCTCCAGAGTAGCTGGCTTCTGAGTTTCTTCCTGATCCTCCTGTCTCCTCCTCCTGTCTTGTTGTAGCAGGGCTGGCACAGCAGAAGTGGGCCGGTGTATCCAGCATTTTATGTGGGTTCCAGGATTTGAACTTGGTCATCAGGTTTGTGTGGCAAAGCTCTTTTGCTCACTTAGCCATCTTGCTGGCCTTTGGGCACACTTTTAAGTCTTAGGAGTTTCCTTGCATTTATCCAGGGAGACTTTCAAGTGTTTTCCAGAGTAGATAGAACATGGCTGGGGTCTGTTGTATGCTTCTCTTTTGAAGGAAACTGTGCCCAGAAGTGTCTCCTCACTTGACAAGGAAGAGTGTGTGGTCCAGCTGCAGATTAATGAGAGAGGAGTGAGAAAGGAGAGTGTTATAACACTTACCTCCCGCAAGAACAGTTCCAGGGGAGCACTGCTGTGTTAGCAGCTCTCAAGGAGTTGTATGGGTTAGGAATTAGGCATGTCTGGTCATGTGGTCCTGTGGAGTTCTGACTCAGAAGCCCCTCCTTTCCTTGAGTGGGCAATACAGCCAGCCAGTAAGGTTTGAGCCATTGAAATTAGATCTTGCTGTGTTGTCTGGGTTGCTGTCAAATTTACAGGTTCAAGCCATCTTCCTGCCTGAGCCTTCTAAGTAGCAGGGACAATAGATCCACACAACCATGTCTGGCTTATTTGTGTGTGTGTGTGTGTGCGCGCGCGCGCGCGCCTGTCTGTCTGTCTGTGTATGTGTGTGGGTGCTTGTGGAGGCCACACCCCTGGATGCCAGAGGTCAATGTTGGGTGTCTTCCAGAGTCACTCTCTCCCTTAAAAAAATTTCTTTTTTAAAGCCAGGAGTGGTGGTGCATGCCTTTAATCCCAGGAGGCAGGAGGCAGAGGCCGGCCTGATCTACAAAGGGAGTTTCAGGAAATCCTTTGTTACACAGCAAAATCTTGTCTCAAAAAACCAAAAATAAATACTAAGTAAATTAATCAATTAAAAATTATTATTATTAATTTGGTTTCTCTGTGTAACAAAAGGTCTCCTAGAACTCAGTTTGTAGACCAGGCTGGTCTCGAACTCACAGAGATCTGCTTGTCTGTGTTTCCCAAGTGCTGAAATTAAAAGTGTATGCCTCTACCGCCTGACTTTAATTATTTTTAAGACAGGGTCTCATTATGTAGATTATGGTTGGCCTTTAACTCATAGAATTCCTCCTACCTCTGCCTCCCAAGTGCTTGGATTAAAGATATGTGCCACCACATCCAGCACCTTTTTTTTTTTTTAAATGTGTATGAGTATTTGCTTGCATGTATGTTTATGTACCATGTGTTCATGCAGTGCTCACAGAAATCAGAAGAAGGTGTTGGATCCCCTGAAAGCAGAGTTATAAGTAATTGTCAGCCATCACGTGAGTGCTGGGAACTGAACCTGGGTCCTCTATAAGAGCAGCCAGTGCTCTGAACAGCTGAGCCATCATTTTCCAGCTCCTTCACCTTACACTTTTGAGACAAAATCTCTGAACCTCACTGATTGAGTTAGGCTGTCTCTCCAGGCATCTTCAGGGGTCCTTCTGTGTCTGCCTCCCCATTACTAGGATTACAGCTGCAGGTCCACATTTTTGGTTGGTTTGTTTTTGGGCACAGGGTCTCTGTGTGGCCCTGGCTGTCCTGGAACTCACTGGTCTCGAACTCGAACCACTGAACTCGAAGATCCGAATTTGAAGATCTACCTGCCTCTGCCTCCCAAGTGTTGGGATTAAAGGCGTACACTACCACCACCTGGCCTCTCTGGGTCTTTTACAAGGGTGCCAGGGATCCAAACTCAGGTGCTCATGCTTGTGTGGCAAACTCCTCACTACTAAGCCATCTCCCCAAAGAACAAGAGAGACTGTCAGTTCAAGGTCATGCTGACGAACCCAGCACTGAAATCCAGGTTGGAAGGAGAATTCAGGAGAGAAGAGGTTGTTGGAAACCTGAAGGGTAGTTTTTTTTTTTTTTAACTTTAAGATTTATTTATTGGGGTTGGGGATTTAGCTAAGTGGTAGAGCACCTGCCTAGCAAGCACAAGGCCCTGGGTTCGGTCCTCAGCTCTAGGAAAAAAAAAAGATTTATTTATTTATTGTGTATAGTATTCTGCACGCATGCCTGCATGTCAGAAGAGGGCACCGGATCTCATTATAGGTGGTTATGAGCCACCATGTGGTTGTTGGGAATTGAACTCAGGACCTCTGGTAGAGCGGCCAGTGCTCTTAACCTCTGAGTCATCTCTCCAGCCCTAGGGTAGTTCTTCTTTTCTCTTTCCTTTTTGATTTTTGTTGGGATGGATGTAGTCAAAGCTGGCCTTTACTTTATAATTCTGCCTCATCCTCCTGGGTGTTAGAATTACAGGTGTGTGCCATCATACAGATGCATGGGGTAATTCTTAACTTATGGCCTCATTTTTATACTCTGAGACAATGCATGATCTAATGAAGGAGAGATTGGCTGGGGCTGGAGTTGAGAACAGAGCTTTGGGCTCAGATGGAGAAGGAGCCATTTGGAAGCATATAGAATCAGTGTATCCCAGGGGCAGTGCCTAAGTCAGCCTAGTGAACCATGAGGCCACATCTTGGCATCCGAGCCTTTTTAAAAAATTTTTCAAGTTTTTTTTTTCTTTTTCTGTTTTTCTGTATTTGCATGTGTATGTGCACCTATGCCTGTAGGATTACAGAAGTGCAGCACCATGCTTAGCTTTCCAAGTTCCCTAGCCAGCTTTGGAGTGTCGTAGTTCTAAACCAGTTGCGTTCCGGTTAAGTTGCCACAAGTAAATCCTGGCCAGAGCCTGGTATCTGAAGGAAGAGTGGGCATGGCATAGAGTTGCTGTCCTCTGGAGGCAAGTTAGCCTAGTTCTGTGCTTTTTTCCCTCTTAGGTAGTAAAAAAATAATCCTTGATCTAGGGAGATGACTTAGTCAGTAAAGTGCTTGCTGTGCAGATGTGGACCTGAGTCTGCATCTCTAGCCCACAGAAAAAGGTGTCTGTGGGTCTAATCCCACGTTGATGGAGCAGAGACAGTTGGATCCCTGGGGCTTGCTGGCTGGCCTATCTAGATGAGCTCTAGAAAAATATGATAAAGACTTAGGAAGACAGTCCTTGTCCACCTTGGCTTCCATATACACACTCACACCATCACATACATGTGAACACATACATGACAACATCACACACACAGCAACAGCACAACACACACACACAAACATATACACATGTGTAAACAAGGAAACCCTTCTGTTATTTAAATTTATTAATTGAATTTATTAAAAGGTCTTTTAATAAAAAACCCAGAGCTAGATATTGGGGTAAATGCTGAAAGATCAGAGAGATAAAGGAACAAGCCACTGCCACGTCTCACCTTGTCAATTCCACAAATCCTCTGACTGAAATCCTCTGAGTCCTCACCTGAAAGGCCCAGCTGAAAAAGTTTCAGCCAAGAAGCCTTTAGTTTCTGTCTCACCACATCTTATATCACTTCCGAGATTAAAGGCGTGCGTGCTTCCCAAGCAAAGGCATGAGATCTCAAGTGCTGGGATTAAAGGTGTGTGCCACCACTGCCTGACCTCTGTGTTTAATCTCGTGGCTGTTCTGTCTCTTGATCTTCAGGCAAAGTTTATTAGGGTGCACACTCTATCACCACACCCTTCTGCAAGAAAGGAGTGCTGGCGCACACCTGTAGTCCTAGCACTCAGGAAGCCGAGGTTAGACCATGGGGAGTTACAGGCCTGCCAGCTCCATAGTGAGACCAGAAAGCAACAAAAGGTGTGTCACCCAGGGTTCTCCACCAAATGCCCACCCTGAGTGTGGGGAGCCCCAAAGGTGGCAGCTGGGGTCATGCTCCAGACCCAGGCTGTGGTGTCTTTTTTTCTTTTTTCTTTCTTTTTTTGAGACAGGGTTTCTCTGTGCATCCCTGGCTGTCCTGGAACTTCCTCTGTAGACCAGGCTGGCCTCAAACTTAAGAGATCCACCTGGCTCTGCCTCCTGAGTTCTAGGATTAAAGGCATGTGCCATCACCACTTGGCTATGATGATGATGATATATATTTGTGAGTCTGTTTTGTGGTATATACATGTGAGTGCAGTTGCCCATAGAAACCATCAGATTCCCTGGAACTGAAGTTACAGGCAGTCAGGAGCCACCCAACGTGGTTGTTGGGAACTGCCCTTTGAAAGAGCAGTGTGCACTTGTAACCTTGGAGCCCTCTCTCCAGCCATGACAACCTTAGTTCTATGAGACCTACATGGTGGATGAGAGAACCGACTTCCACAACTTTACCAGTTGTCATCTGACTTCCACAGGCACTTGTGCACCAACACACACTTAATCTCTCCCTTTCCCACCCTTCTCTGATTTCCACAGGCACTTGTGCACCAACACACACACACACACACACACACACACACACACACACTCTCTCTCTCTCTCTCTCTCTCCATCTCCCACCCTTCTCTGACTCAACACGAGAACTTGTTCACCAACTCTCTCTCTCACACACAGAGTATTACATACAGAAATGTAAAAAGAAGAGGGAAAATTCAGTACAGCATGTATTTGTTCAAATTCCCGAGTGTCCTGTGTAAAGTCTGCTCCTGCTTGGGTAGCTGTGCCTGGAGTCAGAGGGGCAGGAGGGTAGGCTGTGGTTCAGGGGCCTGTATGCACTGTATGTTGGTCACTGGCAAAGGCTGTAAAGGGCTGGAATGTGGCTTGGCTAGAGTGCTTGTCTAGCATGCATGAAGCCCTGGGTTCCATTCCTAGCACTGAGGAGACTCGGCCTGGTGGTGCATTCTTGTGATCCTAGCACTTGGGAGGTGGAGACCGGATGATCAGGAGTCCAAGGTCATCCTTGGCCAGTTTGTAGTCACTTTGGGCTACATGAGACACTGTCAAAAAGGAAGGAAAGAGAATAGAAGTGATTGTCGGGAGCCAGTAGTGTTGGTACATGGGTATATTGCCAGCACCATGTTCAAGGCCAGCCTGGGCTATACAGCAAGCTGTTTTAACACCTAGGAAAAGCCAGAACATTTGGGAGTTGGCTGAAAGTGACTATCAGAGGTTCTTTATCACCTTGTCTCCTGGTTTGCAGTTCTAAGGGGATCCTGGGAACTCTGTTCTTCACCCTTCAGTGAAGAGTTGGTAAAGTTTTTCTGCTATGGGGGCAGGGTGGGATCCTCCTGTTCATGAATCCCTAGCGCTGGGATTCCAGACACGTGCTACCTTTCTCAGGTTTTTATGTGGGTGCTGGGGTCCAAACTCAGGTCCTTCTGCTTGTCCAGCTAGCATCTAATGACTGATCTGTTATTAGATCTGTTATTAGATCCCTCTGCTGTCCCTAACTTCTAGGACATGTCCAGCGATGACGATGCTGCCCCCACAGCTGCAGAGGCAGCGGGTGACACCCACCTGCTGGGCTTCTCAGATGAGATTCTCCTGCATATCCTGAGCCATGTCCCCAGCACAGACCTGGTTCTCAATGTGCGGTGTACCTGCCGGAAGCTGGCAGCCCTGTGCCTGGACAAGAGCCTGGTGCATACTGTGCTGCTACAGAAGGACTACCAGGTGAGGCAGGTGTGGGTGGGAAGCCAGGATTGACCTAGGTGCCAGCCTGTGGGGGCTGGTGGTAATGATGTTTGTACAGAAAACTGTGTACCCGGGAACGGTCACACATTAGGATATAGTGACAGAGCCAGGATTGAAAAGGGGAGGTGATGTGTGCCATGGAGGAAGGCATAGAGCCTGTGGATATAGTTCTGGGAGGGAGGAAGCCTGGGCCCCAGATGCAGGGGTCAGCGGGAGGCCTCCTTCTCCATAGGCACCCTAGGATGGAGTTACTGCACCACAGGACAGATTGTAGAAGGGCCTTGTGAAGCGGCACAGTGGGCGGCACAGTGGGCATTGCTGCCAAAGGGCTGCCCTCTGTTGCTCAGGGCGTAAGTCTCTGATTGACCTGGGACACAAGCCCATTACGGTAGGCTACACGTGTAGTCACAGCACCAGGAGGCTGAAGCAGGGTGATCATAGCTCAGACCAGTTTAATAAGCCCTTATCTTAAACAAAAACAAATTGGAAAAAAAAAAAAAAACCAGATAGGTGTGCCTGATAGCATATGTCTATAATTCCAGCACTCAGGAGCTGAGGCAAGTAGATCTCTGTGAGTTTGAGGCCAGCCTGGTCTACACAGTTCCACGACAGTCAGGGCTATACAGAGAAATCCTGTTTCAAACCCTCCCCTCCCCCGCAAAAATACAACAGTTTAGGGAGAGAGAGAGAAAACAAAAAATATATAGTTAAAAAAAAATTAGTTGTTTTTTTTTTTTGTTGTTTTTTTTTCCCAAGACAGGGTTTCTTTGTGTAACAGCCCTGACTGTGCTGGAACTCGCTTTGTAGACCAGGCTGGCCTCCAACTCACAAAGATCCGCCTATCTGCCTCCCAACTGCTGGGATTAAAGGCACGCACCGCCGTTACCTGGTAAAATTAGTTATTTTTAAATGTATGTGTGTACCCATGTGAGTGGAGGCCAAAGTTATCAAATTCCCCTGGAGCTGGAGTTACAGGCAGTTGTGATCCACCTGATGTGGGTGCTGGGAACTGAACTCAGGCCTTCTGGAAGAGCAGCACATATCACTCAACCACCTCTCCTTCCCCAGTTAGAGCTTTTAGCAAGCAACTATTTTTCTTTTTTTTTTCTTTTTTTTTTTTTTTTTGGTTTTTCGAGACAGGGTTTCTCTGTGTAGCTTTGCGCCTTTGCGCCTTTCCTGGAACTCACTTGGTAGCCCAGGCTGGCCTCGAACTCACAGAGATCCGCCCGCCTCTGCTTCCCAAGTGCTGGGATTAAAGGCGTGCGCCACCACCGCCCGGCTATTTTTCTTTTTGAAACTAGAGTCTTGCTGTGTGCCCCAGGCTAGCCTGGAACTCTGTAGTCCAGACAGGTGTTAAACTTGTAATGCTCCTCCCTCGACCTCCCAGGTGTTGAGATGACAGGTATGTGCCACCAGGCCTGGGTAGCGAACATCTTTCTGCTTTTTCTTCCTGGGCACGGGGTCTCTTCCCTGTTGGCAGTGACAGGTATATGGGAGAGGAAAGGCAGGCAGCTTTTCTCGGGGCAGGAGTGGGGAGTAGCCGTGGACACCTGTTTCTCCTGCCCTGTCCCCATCCTGCAGGCCAGTGAGGATAAGGTGAGGCAGCTGGTGAAGGAGATCGGCCGGGAGATCCAGCACCTGAACATGGCAGGCTGCTATTGGTTGTCCGGCTCCACCATTGAGCATGTGGCCCGATGTCACAGCCTGGTAAAGGTGAACCTGTCTGGCTGCCACCTCACCTCCCTGCGGCTGTCCAAGGTGCTTTCAGCATTGCAGCACCTGCGCTCGCTGGCCATCGATGTGAGCCCTGGCTTCGATGCCAGCCAGCTGAGCAGCGAGTGCAAGGCCACGCTGAGCCGCGTACGGGAGCTCAAGCAGACACTTTTCACACCGTCCTATGGTGTGGTGCCCTGCTGTGCCAGCCTGCAGAAGCTGCTGCTCTACTTTGAGATCCTGGACCGCACACGTGAGGGTGCTGTCCTCTCAGGCCAGCTCATGGTGGGCCAGAGCAACGTGCCCCATTACCAGAACCTGCGTGTCTTCTACGCACGCCTGGCTCCGGGCTACATCAACCAGGAGGTGGTGCGGCTCTACCTCGCTGTGCTTAGTGACCGTACTCCCGAGAACCTGCATGCCTTTCTCATCTCCGTCCCTGGCAGCTTCGCAGAGAGTGGGGCCACCAAGAACCTGCTGGACTCCATGGCCCGCAACGTGGCCCTGGATGCCCTGCAACTGCCCAAGTCATGGCTGAATGGCTCCACCCTCCTCCAGCATATGAAATTCAACAATCCCTTCTACTTCAGCTTTAGCCGGTGTACACTGTCAGGCGGTCACCTGATCCAGCGGGTCATCAATGGGGGGAAGGACCTGAGCAGCCTGGCCAGCCTCAACCTCAGTGGCTGTGTGCATTGCCTGTCTGCGGACTCATTGCTCCGTAAGGCAGAGGATGACATTGACAGCAGCATCCTGGAGACGCTGGTGGAGTCCTGCTGTAACCTGCACCACCTCAATCTCTCAGCTGCCCACCACCACAGCTCCGACGGCCTGGGCCGCCACCTCTGCCAGCTCCTGGCCCGGCTCTGCCACCTGCGTTCCCTTTCCCTGCCTGTCTGCTCTGTGGCTGATTCAGCACCCAGGCCTGACCGTGCGCCTGCCCCGCCAGCTATGCACGCGGTGCCCCGTGGCTTTGGCAAGAAGGTGCGCATTGGGGTGCAGACTTGTCCCAACCCTTTCCTGGGCCAGTCGACCCCCCAGCCTGCCTCTGTGTTCTGGTCTCTGCTGAAGAAGCTCCCTTTTCTGGAGCATCTGGAACTGATTGGGTCCAATTTCTCCTCAGCCATGCCCCGCAATGAGCCTGCCATCCGCAACTCCCTCCCGCCCTGCAGCCGGGCACAGAACGTGGGGGACTCAGAGGTGGCTGCCATCGGCCAGCTGGCCTTCCTGCGGCACCTGACACTAGCCCAACTGCCAGGCATGCTGACAGGCTCTGGACTAGTGAGCATTGGCCTACAGTGCCAGCAGCTGCAGTCTCTGTCGCTGGCCAACCTGGGCATGATGGGGAAGGTGGTGTACATGCCTGCTCTTGCCGACATGCTGAAGCACTGCAAGCGGCTGAAGGACCTGAGGTGAGGGCTGAGGGGCTGAGGGCCTGAGCTGAGGACCTGAGCTGAGGGGCTGAGGGGCTGAGGTGAGGGGGCTGAGGGGCTGAGGGGGGGCTGAGGGGGTGAGGGGCTGGGGGGGGGGGGGGGGGGGGGGGGGGGGGGGGGGGGGGGGGGGGGGGGGGGGGGGGGGGGGGGGGGGGGGGGGGGGGGGGGGGGGGGGGGGGGGGGGGGGGGGGGGCTGAGGGGGCTGAGGGCTGAGGTGAGGGCTGAGGGCTGAGGTGAGCTGAGGCCTGAGTGAGGCTGAGGGCTGAGGTGAGGGGCTGAGGACCTGAGCTGAGGGGCTGAGGTGAGGGCTGAGGTGAGGGCTGAGGACCTGAGGTGAGGGGCTGAGGTGAGGGCTGAGGGCTGAGGTGAGGGGCTGAGGGGCTGAGGTGAGGGCTGAGGGGCTGAGGTGAGGGGCTGAGGACTGAGGGGCTGAGGTGAGGCTGAGGGGCTGAGCTGAGGACCTGAGGTGAGGGGCTGAGGTTGCGAGGGGCTGAGGGTCTGAGGGGTGAAGAATAGACCACCTCAGGCTTCTCTGAGGCTTCTGGAGTTTGCATGTGCAATCTGCCTGTTAAGGTGGAGCTCAGAGCCAACACAGGCCTGTTCTGGAGATCAAAGGCAGGAGGGGCCTCAGTGTCTGCAGTGAATGGCCTCAGGAAACTAGGGTCATGGTAGTTGAGCAGAACCATGGGAGGTGTGGAAGGCAGCGGATCCTGAGTATCCTGAGCTTAGCCTCTCATCTTGTTCACTTCTCAAACTTACTTAGTCCTTGCTTCCTGTATTCCACATAGTGCTACTTCATTAACAACCTTACGGTCTTAAAAAAAAATTGTTCTAGATTTGTTTACTTTTATTTTTATATGTGTTTGTTTTGCCTGTATGCATGTTTGTGGCACCACATATGTACAGTGCCTGTGGAGGCCAGAAAAGCATGTTGGATCACCTGGAACTGGAGTTACAGAAGGTGTGGGTACTGGGAACCGAACCTGGGTCCTCTGGGAACAGCAGCCAGTGCCCCTAACCATTGAGCCATCTCTCCAGTGCTGTGTCCCGTTTCTCCCACTCCCATAACCCCCATTGTGTGTGTGTGTGTGTGTGTGTGTGTATTTTTTTTTTTTTTTTTTTTTTTTTTTTTTTTTTTTTTTTTTTTTTTTTTCGAGACAGGGTTTCTCTGTGTAGCTTTGCGCCTTTCCTGGAACTCACTTGGTAGCCCAGGCTGGCCTCGAACTCACAGAGATCCGCCTGGCTCTGCCTCCCGAGTGCTGGGATTAAAGGCGTGCGCCACCACCGCCCAGCATGTGTGTGTGTATTTTGAGACAGGGTTTCTCTGTGTAGCTTTGCATCTGTCCTGGAACTCACTCTGTAGCCCAGGCTGTCCTCGAACTCACAGAGATCCTCCTGCCTCTGCCTCCCGAGTGCTGGGATTAAAGGCGTGTGCCACTACCGCCCAGCATCATACCCCCCATTTTTTGAGACTCTGTGACTCAGATTTATGTGGCTCTGGCTGGCCTGGAACTTATATAGACCAGGCTGGCCTTAAATTCACAGATCCTCCTGTTTCTGCCTCCTGAGTGCTGGGATTAAAGGTGTACTCCACTGTACCCAGCCCCAAATTTTATTATTATTATTATAACTATTATTATTAGTGTGTGTGGTGTGTATGTGTGGGGATACATTGCACAGTGTACATGTGGGGTTGGCTCTGCCCTTCCCCCTTTACATGGCTCTGAGGATTGCTGTAGGTCTTAGCTTCTCACAGCAAGAGTTTTTACCCGCTGAGCCATCTTGTTGTTCCACACCTGATTTTTTCCAGAAAAGGTGTTTCACTGAAACTGGGGCTTATCATTTTGGCTGGCCAAGGAGTTTCAGGGGGTTACAGATATGTGTGGCCTATCTGGGTTTTACATGGTTGCTGAGAATTTGAACACAGTTTCTTTTTGTTTTTGTTTTTGAGACAGGGTTTCTCTGTGTAGCTTTGAGGCCAATCCTGGAACTCACTCTGTAGACCAGGCTCTCCTTGAACTCACAGAGACCTGCCTGGCTCTGCCTTCCAAGTGCTGGAATTAAAGGCATGCACCCTCACTGCCCAGTTGAACTCAGTTTCTAATATTTGCTAGCAGACACTCCTTTTTTATATGATTTATTTTATGTGCATTGATGTCAGGGTGTCAGGTCCCCTGGAACTGGAGTTACAAACAGTTGTGAGGTGCCATGTGGGTGCTGGGTATTGAACCTGTGTCCTATTGGAAGAACATTCAGTTCTTTTAACCACTGAGCCATATCTCCAGCCCACTAGCAAGCACTATTACCAGTTGAGCTGTCTCCCAAGCACCCTCACAGTAATTCTTGGAGTGTGTGTAGCAGTTGGCTAGGGGCTTTAACTAAGGTGGAGGGGATGTCTGATAGCATGTGCACACAAGCCTTGGGGTTCTAGAAATGTTCATTGAGTGCAAGCATACCTGTAGTCTTGGCATCCCAACATCCAGAAAAGGTTGAGGCAGGAAAACAGGCTTGAGTTCCAGGGCAGCTTATATTAGCAAGACCCTTTCTCACCAAAGCCAAAAGCACAAGCACAGAGAGATGACAGTGTATTCAAACCTCCTTGATGCAGAGCAGCCAGGCCCCTGGAGGAGGGTGGGAGAGAGATGGGGCAGGAGGGCCAGGCAGAGGAGTGCTGAAGAGCTTCTGCTGGGAGCTGCTGCTGCTGGTGGAGACAAGAGCAGGCAAGATGGGAGACAGATCATCTCAGGGTAAACTCAGACTTTTGGGAGTGGTAGCCTTGAGGAGGATAGCAGGACCCATCCTGAAAAGTGGGAGGAAATAGAAAACATAGGCCATTGTCCCTGAGAGTGAGTCTGAGCCCAGCCTGGGTGACTTAGCAAGACCCTGTCTTGAAATCTTTAAGTAAGGATTGAGGGTATAGCTCAGTGGTAAGAGTATTTACTTAGCATGCTCAAGACTCTGAGGGGTTAAACTCCTAGTACAAAATTTCCGGGTGTTTCCAGAGCCAACTGTGGAGTGGATCCATGCTGAAACACTCTATGAAGTAAAGGGTATTTTTGTCATCATCCAACATTTAAAGGATAAAAGTTCTATTGTATCCCAGCACTATTCAGGAGGCAGAGGCAGGTTTGAGGGCAGTTTGGTCTACATAGTAAGTTCCAGGCCAAGCAGGGCTAATTAGTGAGACCCTACATAAAAAAAAGGTTCTCCGGGTGGTGGTGGCACATGCCTTTAATCCCAGCACCGAAGAGGCAGAGCCAGGCGGATCTCTGTGAGTTCGAGGCCAGCCTGGTCTATAGAGCGGCATCCAGGACAGGCACCAAAACTACACAGAGAAACCCTGTCTCGGAAAAAAAAAAAAAAAGGTTCTCTTGTGCTGTGGATAGAACATGGAACGAAGGTCTTGTTCCTTTACCACTGAGCCACACCCCAGCCCCTTACTGGGGGATTCTAGGCAGGTGCTCTACCACTGAGCCACACCTCCTAGTCCTTGGATTTTTGGTTCTTTTTATTTGTGCTTTTGAGAGAGGGTTTGGTTTCTCTGTGTAGTCCTGGCTTTCCTAGAGCTCTCTGTTGATCAGGCTGGCCTCAAACTCAGAGATCTTTCTGCTTCTGCTTCCCGAGTGCTAGGATTAAAGGTGTGAGTCACTATGCCTTGGATTTTTGAGATAGATTCTAGATAGGTTCATCTAGCCCAGGATTGCCTCTAACTATGGTCTCACTCCATCTGGAATTATAGGCATGTACCCCCAAGATCAGTGAGGGCCTTGCGTATTCCAGGGACGCACTTCACCATGGAGCTCTGTCCCCAGCTCTCATTTTACCGTGTTTTAAACAAGTTCTTTAGGCTTGTTTTGAGCTCACTGTTGTCATCCAGGAAGACCTTTAACTCCTGATCCGCCTACCTTAACCTCCAGAGCGTCTGGGATCACAGGAGTGCCCTATCATTCTTCAATTGTAAGCATTCCTTTTCTCCTTCTGGGAAAGGCTCTCATGTGTCCTACACATACTTTCTATGTAGCTGAGGATGACTAGAACTGCTGATTGTCCTGCCTTTGCCTCTCAAATGCTGGGGTTATAGGATGCTCCACCATACTAGGTTTATGCTGGACACACCATATAATGACACACCTTCTTGCCTCTGGGCAGGCAAGAAGGGACAGGACTTAAGGACTCCGCCAGTCCATAGCTGTTTGTGGGTGGGTGGAGGCAACATTGGGGCCACAAAGTCATATCTTAGCCTAAAGGGATTTGTACATGTCTGTCTCTAGTACAATTCCTGCTTCTTTGGTACCTGTCTGAGGGTTGCTAGTGTTGTGATGAAACACCATGACCAAAAGCAACTTAAAAAGAAAAGGGTTACTTGGCTTATATTTCTACATCCCTGTCAGGATGAGAACTCAAATAGGGCAGGAGATGAGACAGAGGCCATGCAGGGGTGCTGCTTACTGGCTTGCTCCTTTCTTACAGAACCCAGGACCAGCAGCCCAGGGATGGCACCACTGACAGTGGGCTGGGCCCTCCCACATCAATCACTAATTTTGAAAAAAATGCCCTACAGCTGGGCAGCAGTGGTACATGCCTTTAATCCCAGCACTTGGGAGACAGAGCCAGGCGGATCTCTGAGTTTGAGGCCAGCCTGGTCTATAGAGCAAGACCCAGGACCAGGACAGGCACCAAAACTACACAGAGAAACCCTGTTTTGAAAAGCAAAAAAAAACCAAAAAAACAAAAAAAAACCCAAAACAACCCAAAAACGGAAAAAATGGTCTACAGGTTTATCTGCTTATAGCCCAACCTTATGGAAGCATTTTCTCAATTGAGGTTCCCTCCTGTCAGATGACTCTAGCTTGTGTCAAGGTGACCTAAAACTAGCCAGGACAGGAGCTGTGCTGAGGGCCAGGCACAAAGCTGACCTTTCTCCCACAATATCCATGGATGCTGATGTCAAATCTGAAGCAGGAAGCCTCTCACCTATCAATCTAACCCAGAGCTTCGCTTGGTCTCAGGATCCACAAGGGAGGACAGGGCGTATCCTTTGCCTCTCGATCCCCTAGCTTGAGTGTGACAGGAAGTCAGCAGGTCCTGTGTTGCTCATGGCCCAGAACCTTCCAGAGCTGCTTAGCCGGGCTGTGAGCTCTGCTTCCTGTCCTCCTTGGAACAGAGCCATGCTAAGGCTGGCTGGGTCGGAAGCCTCTGTCTTTTCTGGTCCCCTGCCCTGCTGTTCCAGCTTGACCTCAGCTGAACAGTCCTACAGCTCAGGAGGTCTCTGTGACAGAGCTGGTGTCCATGCTTGGGTGTCCATGTGTATGGGTCCTGTGCCTTCTGGCTACACTTGCTTTGGGAAACTGCCTGTGAGCTTTCTTACTCCCTAGTTTAGAGGTCCCAGTCAGTTGATTGTGGTGGCATATGGCTAAAATCCCCCAACTCAGGAGGCTAAGGCAGGAGGATTCCCTTGAGTTCAAGGTCAGCCGGAGCTAGAATGAGACCTGTATTCAAAAACAACAGGACCCACACACACACTTAAAAAAAAAAAAAAGAACCAGATGTTGTGACTGCATGCCTATCTGTCACCTCAGCACTCAGGAGGTGGAGGCAGGAGTTCAAGCTCATCCTTGGCTCCGTTGTGAATTTGAAGCTAGCCTGGGTTATACAGACCCTATTTTAACAACAACAAAAACAAGACAAAGTTGATATAAGCCTTGGGTCCCCCTCCGCCTTAAGAGGAAACTTTGTGGCTGTAGTGGGAACGTGCTCTTACAGCAGCCACCCCTCCTCCCTCTCCCACATCTGCCTTTTGCCTTTCCCAGGCGCACAGATGGACGCCTTCCTCCTTGGCTGCATCTGTCGCTCCCTGTAGTCACCAGGCCTTCCATTTCCTCACTGCTTCCTTTGTGGTGTCTCTCACACTTGTGTCTTCCTGTGTCTGTCCTGTTACACCCCTGATCCTTCCTGAAGCCAGTTAGTGCATGATTATTGTTTGCCAGAACGGCAAATGTATCACAAGTACAGGCTGGGGATGCAGCTCAATCTTGGGTTCCATCCTCAGTACCATACAAACTGGGTGTGGTGACACACACCTGCAAAACCAGCATTGGGAGGTGGGCAGAGGGAGGAGGGGGCAGAGGTTCAAGGTCATCCTTAGCTACATAGTTTGGGCCAGCCTGAGCTACATGAGACTGTCTCAAGGGAAAAAAAAAAAAGAAAGAAAGACAGGTGGATCAGAGAATACATTTGGTGGATAACCCCTCTACTGGGCCACTGCTGTTGATTACTTCTTGTGATTGGGACTATTTTCTGAATTCAAGGGTACCAGGTGAGACTTTGACTCTTTCAGAGCCAAGGTTTTTCCAGATTTTTCTGTCTTGCTGACAGTGTTTGTTTTTCATGGATCCATTCAAGCCTTGTGTTTTTGCAGTAGGTGTGGTGGTGCACACTTGTTGTGCAGGGAGGCTGATTCAGAGGATTGTGTATTCCAAGCCAGCCTGGGCTATTGTATTGGTTTGTCCCTGGGACCTGGCATCCTCTCCAGAGTTAGGACCATGTGTGCATCATGGGAGGCCTGTAGGACTGGGGTTAAATTTGTCTTGTAGGCTTCCCAAGAGCTTGATCACGGTTCATAGTGGCATCTCTACCCAGGCTCCAGCCTGTGCCCACAGCCACAGAACCGTCTGCTGTGTGAGGTACTGCCTGTTCTGAACAAACACAGGCTTCCAGAACAGCCAAATGGCCCCATTCCTCTGGATCACTGCCTTCTGAGGCGGCGAGCAAAGAGATGGCGCAGCAGGTGGCAGGAGCTAGCTGTAGGCTCCGGAGGCTTTGTTTGCTCAGGAGTTGCTTTCTGTGGCTGTGGGGGCTGTAGGGGCACCTGCACTTTTTGGGGGAGTCTTCTGATGGCAGTCCCAGGAATCCCAGGCTCACCTGCTACCACCTCCACTGCAGCCTGCCATGAACCTGAGCTTGTACCAGCCTGGCTCCCTGTGGGGTGGAGGTACCACAGGGACAGGTTGTTCTGGATCTGGGTTTGGGGCACACCTCTATGGTGAGAGGATCACGTGTCAGGCAGAAAAGGGTGCCACCTTTCCCACGACTGGAGGCGGGGTATTACCCTGAGTCACCCTAGGCTGCCTGGGCGGAAGCAAGAGAACCACTTGAGCCAGGGCTGGCACAGTCTCAGGAACAACTTTGAGCTCTCATTCTCCCTCATCCTGCCTGGCTAAGAGTGCAACATCAGCCTCTTGAGCCAGAGAGGATGGTATAGTCACCCCAGAGAGCTGAATGGCAAGGAGAGGTCTGATCCTTGCTGGCTGGTAGTTTGAGCCAGTTGGGAAGGGTCAGAGTTAGGATGAGGTCTGATCTGGGTGAATCCCATGTCCTTGTTCCCTGTCTACCCTCAGATGACACCTCCATTAGGTCAGTTTCCCAGCCATCCTGGGTGCTGGCCAGCCTTGTGTACAGGGGAGAGGGTCAGGCAGGGCTCACTGGTCCCACAGTTGGAGAGTGAGAGAGATAGTATATTCACACAGGCTAAATACTGTGACATGGCTTCTTCCAGGGCAGGGTTCTGTAAGTGGCTGTCTAGTTGGAAACGGTTTAAAAGTATGTACAGGACACATTGCCACTGTAACTCAGTTGGCCTAGAGACACCTGGGTCTGCAGTGAAAGTCCATGCTGCCATCTAGTGGTGGAGGTGACAGCTGTTGCCTGGCACTGGGATTCCATTCCCTGCTGTTGAAAGCATTGGGGAGGGGGAGGACACACAGACACACAGACACACAGACACACACACACACACACACACACACACACACACACACACACACAGAGGCTGCTGCTGGTAACTCCAAGGTTTCCAGGGGCCTTGAACCCCTCCTTCCTGCCACTTTCACACCCAAGAAGCACTTGGGAAGCTGAGGCAGGAGGACCACTGAAGCCTGTCTCAAAATATAAATTGAGAGGTGAAAATAACTAATATACATGATAGGCATATGCAAAATTTTGGAAGAATAAAAACAAGATTAAAAACTAAAGGGCTGAGAGTATGGTTCAGTGGAGGAATTCCTAGCACTGCGAAAAGCCAGGCGGCGGTGGTGGTGGTGGTGGTGGTGGTGGTGGTGGTGGTGGTGGTGGTGGTGGTGGTGCAGCACACCTTTAATGGCAGCACTTAAGAGGCAGAGGCAGGTGGATCTCTGAATTGGAGCCCAGCCTGGTCTACAGAGCGAGTTCCAGGCCAACCAGGACTACACAGAGAAACCCTGTCTTGAGGGGGAAAAAAATCAATTAAAAATAGAAAAAATATGTGAAAGGCTAGGGTTGTAGCTCAGTGGTCGAGCCAGGCTAGCATGCTTAAGGGTCTGAGTTCAATCTGACATCACACTAACAAAAGCGAATAAGAAAAAGGGTGGGGCCGTGGAAAGGTAACTCAGTGGTTAAGAGCATATAGTACTCTTGCAGAGGACCTGGAATCAGTTCCCAGAAACAAGTGGCTCACAACCATTGGTAACTCTGTTTCTAGGGGATCTGACACCTCTTCTGCCCTCCTTGGGTACAAGGCACACACATGGCGCACATAACGTGCAGGAATTCACACACATACGTAATATAAAATATACAAAATATAAATATACAAAATATAAATAAATAAATATCTTTTTAATTTAAAAGGGTGGAGGGAATCAAAATTCCAATGTGAATGTGTGTCACTTGGGGCTCTACAGACAGTGTAGGTGACTGGTATCCTTGGTGAAGGAGAAAAGCCACATGGCCACCTCCATGGTCTAAAGAGGTCTGTTCATCGTGTCTAAGAACATCAGTGATCCTTCCGTGGAGCCTGTGTGGTGGGGCTTGTGCCCTGGGCTGGTGAGATGCTGACCTCAGCAGCCCTGAGGGCTCTCTTCCTTTCTGCCCCTTCCCAACCACTCTGGCCTGCTGGGCCCCCACTTTCTCCTGCATTTGTCAGCTGCTCTGCTCTGAGTCCTAAGGCCAGCAGGTGTGACAGTGTGGGGGTGGGAGAGCATCCTGAGGAAGGAAGGCAGATGGCCTTGAGCCAGTTCATGCTGGCAGGGTCTGTAGACAGTGACTAGCCGCTTCTCATCCTTGGAGTCAAGATCTCCTTGGGAGATCCAAGTCCCTGGCACTCACACCCCTCTCTCCGCAGGCTGGAGCAGCCCTATTTCAACGCCAATGCACAGTTCTTCCAGGCACTGGGCCAGTGTTCATCTCTGCAGCGCCTGTGCCTGGTGTCTCGAAGTGGCACGCTGCAGCCGGATGCCGTGCTGGCCTTTATGGCCCGTTGCCTGCATGTTGTCGTGTGTCACATGTTCACTGGAGAATCCCTCATCACCTGCAAGAGCCTGCAGCAGTCGCTCCTCCGGAGGTGAGTAGCATGGTCTGCCGTGGTCTTTTGGTGGCTGGGAGGTCTTGGATGGTTACCAGTGTCCTCAGCCCAGTAGCAACTTTGGGGAGATGGAGTACCAGATCCCAGCAGCATGATCAGAGGGCTGGCCTCCTGCAGGGAACTCAGCCTCTGGTCTCAGCCACTTGGAAGACTGAGATACAAGGATCCTGGGAGTTCAGGGCTAGCCTCAGCTACAGAGTTTATCCTAGGTTCTAGAAGCCAAAGTCTTAGTTCACTGTGTCTCATGTGGGCCCGGGAGGGACTTCTTGATCCTGACCTCATCATTGTGAAGGCTCTGCCTTCAGACCTCCCAAAGCATCACTTTTGTTATTGAGACAGGGTCTCTGTATCCCAGGCTAGGTTGGAACTCACTGTGCAAACCAGATTGCCTTGAACTTGTGGCTCCTTCTGCCTCTGCCTCTGCCTCTGCCTCTGCCTCTGCCAAGCTGAGATCTCATCCCTTTGGCTAGCAGCATGTCAGGAGTTAGGGTTTCAGCATGAGGACGTTGGGGGCACAAGCACAGTCCCTGATCATTGCTGATGGTTTTGTTTCCTGTCTTCCCTTTGTTCCGCTTACTGAAATGCCACCATGGGAAAGACCTCCTCCTGGCTCCCCTGGTTTTTCCATGTTTTTGGTCATTTTATCAGGTACCAGAATGGACTGTCAGTACTGAAATTTTGTATTACATTTGTACATTTATTTATTTTGTGTGTGTTTGCAGGACAGGTGTGCATGCCACAACACGTGTGTAGATGTGAGAGGACAGCTTTCAGGAGTTAGCTCTTCTTCTATCACAGGCGTCCTGAGGAATGAGTGTATTAACTACAGCTTACAGATGAGGGAGCTGAGGCAGGAAGCCCTGGAGCCAGTTGGCAGCATGCAGGACAGAACTGCACCTTAGAAGGGAGAAAGAAGCTAGGCTTGATGCTACAAACTTGGAATCCCAGCACTCAGAAGGCTGAGGCAGAATAGGGAGTTTGGGTCAGCCTGGGCTACATAGTGAGTTCAAGGCCAGCTTAGGCTCTACAACAAGACCATTTTAAAAATCAAGTAGGAGATGGAGAGTTTAGCTCAGTTGGTAGAATGCTTGCCTAGCAGGCAGCAAACCCAGGGGTCAGTTCCTGCAGCACAGGGCTAGAAAGTAGTTAAGTAGTTGAGTAAGTTAACTCAGTAGTTAAGAGTGCTTACTGCTCCTGCAGAGGATGCACCACCAGATCAGGTGGCTCACACCTGCAGCTGCCTGAAACACTAGTTCCAGGGTACCTCATGGCCTCTCCTGGCCTCTCAGGCACCTGTATACATGTGGTGCACATAAACATATGTGGGCTCACGTATATACATGAACCTAAATAAATAAATAGATCTCAATCTATAGTACTGCAGATGTACTGGCACATGCTAGTAATCTCAGCACTTGGCTGGTGGGGTAAGATTCAGGTCATCCTCTGCTACATAGTGAGTTTGAGGCTAGCCTGGGCTACATGAGACCCTGTCTTAAGAAAATGTAAATCAAGGGAGAGGGAGCTGTCCTGCTGGTGTGAGAAGCCCTTCAGGGTAAGTGCTGAGTCCTGATCCAGGCCCAGTTTGCAGGGTGCTCTGCTGCCATGGTCCAGCAGGTGGCAGTGTTGCTCTCAGTGGCCAGCTATTCGGTGCCCAGGGTGTTTGTGAAAAGCTGGGCTGCCGCCCTCTTTCCTGATGCTTTTGTTGTCTGTTTAGTTTAAGAACTCTTTAGACAGGGTTTTTGTAGCCCAGGCTGGCGTGGAGCTGAGGGTGACATTCAGCTTCTCACCCTCCTGCCTCCATTTCCTAAGTGCTGAGATTATAGGCACGTCATACCACCTTTGGGGTAGCCCAGGCTGGCCTTAAATTTCCTGCTTCAGCCACACGGAGCAACCCCCAGTGCTCTTCTTCTATCACCTGGAGAGCTCAGGGAAGCACTGAGCACCCCCTCCTAGCTGCTGCATGCTTAGTGACCCCCTCAATGCACAGTGGGGAGGTCTCGGCCAACAAGGCCTTCTTCCCTGCTACTGTAATTGGGGAAATATTAGTTCTTTCCAGGGTCACCCTTTGTGTCTGTCCCCATGCTAGGCTGCTTGCGTGCCTCAGGTCCCTGGGCAGTTGCTTCTTTCTCACCCTCCTGTGTTGGCTGTCTTTGTTTTTGATGCCAAGACTGCAGCTCAGGCTCTTCATCTTTTGGGGTTTGGATTTGGATTCCCCCACCTCACAGGAAGCAACTGGATTTAGGTTGCCACTGTGTCTAATGTCACACACACACACAGTGTCATGGACTTCACTTCTTCTCCATGTTTTGTGTCCCATGTCTTTTTTTTAAAAAAATAAGGTCTCGTGTATCCCAGGCTAACCTCTAATTGAGTGAAGGATAACCTTATCCTTCTGATCCTCCCCTTTCTACTTCTCAAGTTTTGGTATCACAAGCATATGCTGCCACATTAGATGTATGCTGTGCTGGGGCCTGTGTATATCTGTAGCTGAGCCATGTCCCATGGTATTTCATGCGTCTGGTGCCGTTCTGGGGATTGACATCTAAACCTCCCCAGTGCTAGAATGACAGGCATGTACCACCTTGCTGGCTCCTTTTCTCACCTTTTGCACCGTGCAGCCCCCCTGGGTGTTGGATTATGTTCTTCTGCATGTCCCTCCCCTATTTGGACCTCTTTGGCCCTGTATGAATTCAGTGTCTGGGAACTAGACTCAGTGACAGAGATTCCTGGTGGACCCTGGGGACTTGTGGTCTCCTAGGATGATGAGCAGAGGAGTGTGTCTGCCCTGCTTATCCGAGTTCCTACCAGTACCCCAGACCTTCCACTTTGCTCTTGGCCTCAGGCACACATACCTGTCCAGCACCATCCCTGCCTCTGTCCATATTCCTATCATTCCTGGAAACTTGTACTGGCCAGTTCTGTGTGTGGCCACATTGCTAACTGGTGTCTCCCTGCAGCACTGTGGCATCAGGGTCTGGGCTCTGGTATATGGCCGTCTGCTGACCCAATCTTGTACTTCTCTTTCACACTGCCATTTCTCAGACTTGGCAAGCAAGGAGGCCCCATAAGTCCCTGCTTCCCTGGGCTCTCCTCGGGCCTGTTCCTTATTAGCCCTGGGGACGGGGGACCCTGTGTCACCTGGTCTCTTGGTTTCCAGTGAGGGCTGGTCACTGTGGCATGGCTGAGGTCTAGCCTGCACATGTCTCACCAGTCCTGAGACCCTAAGTGAGCTTCTCCCACTTTGTCTCTAGTGAGTCGTATCTTCCAGGCACAACTGGAACCTTTCGGTGATAGATCGGCTCCATGCCCTCCCTGGGTGGGCTGTGATTTAGGTAAATATTACCTGCTGTCCCACCCAGTGCCGTCTGCCCAGTGGTTTTGAGATTGGCTTCCCAACTTCCCTCCTCACATTCTGCCTGCTCTAGGCTCTTCATAGCGCCTCTACATGGCCAGGCATGCTGGCTTAAATCCTGTGTAGGATTTTTCCAGGTCCTGCCTCTTCTGTGCATCAGAGCCCAAGCTCAGGAGCATGCATGATAGCCCCTGGCACAACCACAGCCAATAGCCAAGCCAGTGAAGGCTAGGGCAGAGCCACTGCTTCCCTGGAGCATGCAGACCTGACATCTGTAAGCCATGTCAGGTCATGCAGCCTCCATCCTAAAGATTCAGGAATCCCAAACCTGAGTGGGAGGCACTGTTCTCTAGTTCCTCTCGGGCTGGTGTGACAGAGGTCTGCTGCCCACTGTGGTACCCATGCCACTCTCTCTTGAGGCCCAGTTGGCATTGCCTTCCTACATGGGGTCTTAAAGTGTGTTTGTGGCCTGTGGCCGTCTGTTGGGACATATGGCCCTGGGAGGCTAACTGGCTGCCCAACCCCTACTGTGCCCCCTTGTAAGTTCCCAGCTTGCCAGAACCATAGTTACCAACTTGTCCTCTGCTGCTGTGTTCTGGCAAGTTCTGGCCTATGGCAGCCCCAGGGGCTATGCTCAAGGCAGAATGCACAGATGTGACTCTCCATGCCAGGAAAATGGCTCGGTCTGCGTCAGGTCTGTGTCTGGTCTTCAGACGTACAGAGGAGAGAATGTTCTCAGGTGGAACAGGAGATTGCTTAAGTCTGGCCAACATGGAGTGCGTGTCAGTTTTCAAGAATGGATTAGGGACTAGGGATGTGGCTCGGTTGGTATAGTGCTTGGCTAGCATGCACAGAGACCTAGGTTCCATCCCAGCGTGGTACAAAGTGGGCATAGTGGTTTATAATCCCAGCACTTGGAAGATGGTGTCAGGAGAATCTGAAGTTCAAGGTCACCCTTAACTGCATCGCAAGTTTGAGGCCAACCTGGGAAACATGAAATGTGAAATTCTGTCTCAAAAACTTAAAAAAAAAAAAAAAAAAAAAAAAAAAAAAAAAGCTGGCCATGGTGGATGGCCAGCACTTAGGAGGCAGAGGCAGACGGATAGCCAAGTTTCAGGCCAACCTTGTCTGCAGAGTGAGTTCCAGTGCAGCCAGGGCTACCCAGAGAAACCCTGTCTTGAGAAGAAAAAAAGAAAAGAAAAAAGAATGGGCTTTGCACTGCTTTGTAGCCTTCACATCTTCTGCACGAGGCAGTTGGAATCTGGGAAGCTGCATGCCTCAACACTGCTCCATGATAGCTCTAGAGCTGGCTGTTGGGATGTTCCCACTTGGCAAGCTGGCCACATGGGTCTACGTTGGCTGTCTTGGTTGGGAGAACTGTGGTCTAGATACTGAGCAAGTGACTGCTAAGTTCCAGCTCCATGGAGCATGCTCAGGAGCCAGGAACTGTGAACTGTGAGGCCTGGAGAAGATGGCCTGGGCCCACTGTAGCATTGGCAGCATGTAGGGCTCAATGAGGGACATGAGGTGTCTGACTGAGGCCACAGGCTATTTCAGATGGGAAAGTGTTGTCTGGTGTTTCATTTGGTAGTCTGTCATCTGGGTGTGGAGCCAAAGGTGATGTGACCTGGGGCTTCTATTCCTATTCCAGAGCCTCCAGTTGTTTTTGTCTTTATGTGCTTGTGTATCTGTGTATGTCCGTGTGGGTCCAGTTACCTGCAGAGACCAATAGAAGGTGCTGAATCCCCCTAGAACCGCAGTTACAGATGGTTGGTTGTGCACTGCCATGTGAGTGCTGGGAATCCAACTCAAGTTCTCTGCAAGGACAGCCAGTGTCAGTAACCACTGAGTTATTTGCAGTCCTCCCAGAGCCTCCAGTTTTCCAGATGAGTACAGAGTCAGGTCACATTGCTGCTCTGGTCAGCCAGTGCTGGTTTGAGGGTGGTTAGGTTGTGTGGGTACAGCACCATCTACCCTGTGCCCTCCCCAGCTTTGGTCTGCACCCCACCTTTTCTGATGTCTCCTATGGGAACAGTGCAAGGGAATGTTTAAGAACAGTGGGGTGAGGTGTTTCCAGCTTTGGGGCTCCTGCTGACAGGAGCTCTGTGGGCAGAGAAGTGACTTGACCATCAGGCCAAGCGGAGCATTTGGCTGTCCCTGCCCCTCACCTCACCCCAAGTGAGTTTTGCTCTTGATCCCCTGCATCTGCCTCCCGAGTGCTGGGATTAAATGTATGTGTCACCACACCCAGCTTGTTTTTTATTTTGAAACAGGGTTTTTTGTAGCCCAGGTTGGCATCAAACCTAGTATAGCTGAGAATGACCTGAACCTCTGACCCCCAGCCTCCATCTCCTGAGTAGTGGGGCTACAAAAATATACCTGTTTAGCCGGGCGGTGGTGGCGCACGCCTTTAATCCCAGCACTCGGGAGGCAGAGCCAGGCGGATCTCTGTGAGTTCGAGGCCAGCCTGGGCTACCAAGTGAGTTCCAGGAAAAGGCACAAAGCTACACAGAGAAACCCTGTCTCGAAAACCCAAAAAAAAAAAAAAAAAAAAAAAAAAATACCTGTTTAATAGAGTGCTGAGGGCCGAACCCAGGGCTTCAGGGATACTAGGCAGGAACTCTACCCACTGAGCATACCCAGCCTGGCAGTAACTGTTTACTCTTTTTCCTTTTATTTTATATGCATAAGTGTTTTGCCTTCATGTATGTCTGTGCATCGTGTTTGTCTGGTGCCTGTAGAGGTCAGAAGATGGTGTTGGATCTCCTGGGACTGAAGTTAAAGACAGCTGTGAGCCACCATTTGGGTGTTGGGAACTGAACCTGGGTTCTTGGACAAGGTTTCTCTGTGTAGTCCTGGCTGTCCTGGGAATCACTCTGTAGAACAGGCTGGCCTCGAACTCACAGAGATCCACCTACCACTGCCTCCTGAGCGTTGGGATTAAAAGCATGCACCACCACCGCCTAACTGCAGCCAGTGCTCTTAATTCCTGAGCCATCTCTCCAGCCCATCACTGGTTTTTTGTTTGTTTGTTTGTTTTTTTGAGACAGAGTTTCTCTGTGTGGTTTTGGTGTCTTTCCTGGATCTTGCTCTGTAGGCCAAGCTGGCCTCGAACTCACAGAGATCCACCTGGCTCTGCCTCCTGAGTGCTGGGATTAAAGGTGTGCGCCACCGCTGCCTGGCCCCATCACTGTTTTCAATGTGTGTACTCATCACTACTCTCTGTTCTTGAACCCTTCATGTTCCAGACAGATGTTCCATATGTGTTATACACTGACTGTCCAGCCCCAGCCCCAGCCCCAGCCCCAGTTCCCTCCTCTCTACTTTCTGGCTCTAGGACTCTGATGACTTAAGTAGAATCAGAAGTATGTGTGCTAGAGACTGAACCCAGGGTCTCCTGTGGCTCCCCGAGCCCTTTACCTTCAGAGCTGCGTCCCCTGTTAATGGCTGATCTCTGGTTCAGTTTCCAGGCTGAGAGGCCCGCATTGAACGTCGTCATCTTCCCCCTGCTCCACGAGGGCCTGACAGATGTCATCCGAGATGTCCCCATGGTGCACCTGGACGAGATCACCTTGTTTAAAAGCAGAGTGGCTGAGGAGCCACCGAACCTGTGGTGGTGAGAGGGTTGCCTGGCCCCAGCCCCGCCACTCTTGTTAGCAGAGACTCTTTCTGTCTGGGTCTTCACAAGGGTCCAAGAAGCCAGCGGACAGTAGGTCCTTGTTTTGTGATGGGAAGAAAGAGTTTCCAGTTGTTCTGAGACATTTACCCCTCTCACTTGCTCTCAAGAATACTTGGCTCAGTGACAATGATCAAGTAGGCGGATGTGAGAGCCTTCAGGGCCTGGCCACAGTCCCAGGGGCTTTGTGGGCTACAGGCCCCAATCCACCTGCTTACTTCAGCATGAGGACTGTCCCTCTGTCCCTTTGTCCATGGTCATCTACAGTTGAGTTCAGTAATGTGACTGTATCCACATGGGGTCAGGGTGGGCTGGGCTCTCGCTGTGAAATCCCCACAATGACATCTCTGAGCCTGTGGCTCCTTTTCCTACTGAGACACATTTAGGGCATGGCCCAATGGCAGAGTACTCGCCCATTGTGTATGAGGCCCTGGGTTTCATCCCCACCACAAAGAAAAAGAAAATGTTTTAACCCAATGATGTCTCTGGGATGTTTTCAGCCCAATAATACCTGTGCCAGAGGGTCCCCTGGGGCAGGAACTGTGGGGTGACATCATCCCCAAGCTGAGCCTGAGGAGTTGGGCCCCTGGCTCACAAGGGTCACTTCTCCCCACAGTACATAGGCTTCTGCTTACAAACTCCAGGTGCTGTGGAGGTCTGAATGCTTCCTAGGAAGTCCACAACCACTGGCCTTGTTAGAACAGCTAAAAAACGGTAAAAGCCAGAGCGGGCATAGAATGCTGCAGCAGGAGCACATACCCGTTTCGTCCTTCCAGAAATTCACTGAGAGCTGTGGGTACTGCTTTAGTTAGTGAGTGTGCATGGACCCCGGTTTCCATCCACAGCACTGCTTACACCTTCAGGGTGTCTCACACCTGTAATCCCAGCATTCAGGAGGTCAAGGCAGGAGGTTGGGGCATCCTCAGCTCCATAACTGAGGTAGAGGCTAGCCTGGGTTACATAAGATCCTGTCTTAATCTCAATAAAACAAAAAGAAAAAAGAAAAGAAACTTGAGGGAGGACCCAGTGTCTGTGGCCTCACCCTAGTGAGACTAAGAGTCAGTAGCCCCTAGAGGGGACTTGTGAGAGCCTGTAGCTGGATTGGTCCAACTAGACTCCTGCCTGGCCCTCTCTTGGTGATGGGTCCCCAGTGTGCTGTGGACATTGATCTAGGTAGCTTCCAGTCTGGACATCTCAGTTCATGCAGGTTCACCAGACATTGCTCACTGCTGGTGACCATCCTAGACCCAGCCTGCCCTCATCCTCTGTCTCCTTGGCAACAGGTCTTCTTAAGTTGTGGTCTCCTCAGCTTCCCTTCTAGGTAAGGAACAGAGTGAACTGGCCTCTGGGTGTATGACCTGTGGTCTTGGGCAGGCTGTGCCTAGCAGTTGGAGCCTGGGGAGGCCTGGGGGCTTCTGACCTGGCTCTGGGGAAGGTGTTAGGGAAACAGCCCTCAGTCCCAGGCCCCAAGAGAAGTACTTCTGCCTGGCCCCTGCTCTTCTAGCCCGGTGTTTATACACAGCCTGCAGTGCCAGCCCCTTGCTCCCTGTCCAGTCTCTTGCTTGAGAGGATCTTCATTCTCTGTAGAGCCCAAGGTGCTCCCTCCCAGAGGGGTCAGTCATTCTGTCTGTAGGCCAATCCCAGGGGATACCCACCCCACACCCAGAGCTCCTGCCCTCACAGACCTAACACAGTTTCTGAGAGCTATAAGCTTGCCCTGTCTTTTCCTGGCATTGCCTGACATGGGATGGGCTGCCAAGGTTCCAGGAGGGCAGACTGAGGTCCCACACAGCTGTAGACAAGGGTCCCAAAGGTAGTGGGACTCCTTCCCCCAGTTTCTGGGCATGTCTTTAGAGCATTAAACTGGCACCTGAAGGCCACTGTGTAGGCTTTCCTGGACCAGCTGCTGCATGTCCTTAAAATGAGAATGTGGCTGGTTACAGCCTAGGAGGGAGGCAGGTTGCTTGGAGGTATTCGTCTTAAGAGGCCTTGTGACTTTTTCCTTTAAAGGAAGTTCCACTCAGCTGGGTGTGGTGGTGCAGGCTTTAATCCAAGCACTTGAGAGGCAGAGGCAGGTGAATCTCTGAGTTCAAGGCCAGCCTGGTCTATATAGTGAGTTCTAGGCCAGCCAGGGCTACATAGAAACCTTATCTCAAAAAACAACAAAAACACCAAACAAACAGCAGCCTCGTTCCTTCAGACAGGAACTCACCTTTCTGCTTGGATTTTATTCCAAAGGCCAGAGCTGTCCTGTCAATCCTGTGAGAGCCAGCAGTTTTAGCCAGTGGTATCATTCATGTCCAGAAACTGGGCTGACAGGAAGGGGCTGCTCACAGGAGGCTGGGGTGCAGACTGTCTGAGGAAGCAACCCAAGTGGTAGGCCTGGTATTCTTAGTGTCTCTTGCAGCAGTCCTTTGACTTCAAGTGAGAATTTTCTCTTTCTCCACTGGGGAAAAGGATCCACCAGATGTCAATAGCATGCTTATTTTTGCTAAGTGCTATTTTGGCACCGGTGTTAATCGCAATTTATAGCCTGCAGCATTTGACGCTGGGAAAAGAACCCACCCTAATGGTCCCCGATTGGCAGGACTCGGCTGTTAAGTGGCAGACCATATGCTGCCTGCCAAGAAGACAGTGAGTGCTTGTGCTGGGTATCTATGTGCCTGATGCGTGTGTGTGCAAGTATACATGGGTGTTTGCACCTGCATGTGTGTGCATGTATACCTAGGTAGGCCTGTGTGCATGCACACAAGTTTGCATCTTGTGGTGTGTGTTCTCTGTGGTAGAGAGAGGAGGGAGATAGGTGAATTTATCCTTTGTAAACAGAAATCCCCTGACCTCCCATGGCTGCCTGTATCCCTGCCTCAGCCCAGCCCAGGCTGCTCTTGCCTCTACCTCCTTCTCTAGATCTTGTGTTGTTTGTTGTTATATTTATTTTGGTTTTTCAAGACAGGGTCTTACTGTGTAGCTCTGGCTGTCCTGGAACTCACTCTGTAGGCCAGGCTGGCCTCAAACTCACAGAGATCCTCCTGCCTCTGCCTCCCAAGTGCTAAGATTAAAGGCATGCGCCACCACTGCCCAGCCAGCCCTTGTGTTTTATGTCTTGTCTTTGATGCCATGTCTCCTAACCCTGTGGCTTGGCACATACCAGCAAACCATACTGAGCTCCCCAAGTGGCTTTCCTCATTTTCTCTCTTCTTAAAACTCTATGTGCAAGCGTGCATGTATGTGTGTGCAGGTCTGTATGTGCCGTGGCACATGTGCAGAGAACAGAGGGCAATCATGGGTGTCTCTTTTCACCTTCCACCTCATTTGAGACAGGGTTTCTTGATTGCTGTTGTATAAGCGAGCTGGCCCATGAACTTTCAGGGAGTCTCCTGTCTGTCTCCCATCTCTTGATGGGAGTTCTGTGATGACAGATGTGCACTACCATGTCTGGCTTTTTGTGGGTTCTGGGGATCTGAACTTAGTTCCTCATGCAACAAGTACATTACCCACTGAGCTATCTCCCCAACCTGCTTTCCTGATTTTCTTAAGGAGGAATTTTATCGGCCAGGGTAAGAAGTGTTCTGCTCTTATATATATGACAGGGACAGGCTCTGTCCTGCCATTGACCCTTGAGGCCTTGTAACAAGGCTATGAGGTTCAGACCTGGTCTAGACCCAGGCTGTGGCCAGGGAGGGCTGGGCCCAGACACTGAACCCACTGGGTGCCTCTCACATTTGGGGATCCAGGGCAAATTCAGTGTCTGTCTACCGCATCAGACAAAGTTAAAAGCTAAGCGCTTAGCAAGATGATGGGGGTTGGGCTGGTCTAGGCTCAGAGGGGTCTGTGGGAAAGATCGGCCCAAGCAGTGGGGCTGTGGGTGACAAGGGCCAGGCCTCTATGAGCCAAGGCCAAACCCTCAAGAAGGATGGACAGCCACCCTAACATCCTTTCCAAGAGATGCCAGCATGCCCCCTTCCCTCCAGCCCTTGCTGTGACCTACCCCTTAGAAGAGCTGGAAATTGCTGAACTCTTACAAGGAAAAATAAGAGAAGTGTGGTGGGGCATACCTGTCGTCCCAGCCCACAGGAGGTAGAAACAGGAGGATCAGGAGTTCAAGGCCAGCTTTGGCTATATAAGGAATTCGAAACCAGCCTGGGCTACATGAGACTCTGTGCCATATAGAGATGAGAGAGAGAGAGAGGAAATGGGGTATGAAATGTGACTGCAGGTAGTGGGTCCTACGTTCTTCCTGTGGATGTCACCAATTCACTAGTACTTGCAATTATTAGCAGCATCCACGGCACTGTTGCAAGGGTTTTGTGACTGGTCTCATCTGCATTTGGGGCTGCAGGGTACAATAGAAGTTACTAGGCTCTGTCAATACTGCATGGGGGTCTAGACCAGCCGTGGGTACTATGTTAGCTGCTCAGTGGTTGCACTCTTACATCTCTTTGGAGGACCACCAGTGGGTGGGCTTTTCTTTGAATTATTGGACCAGGAGCTTGGCTGAACCTGTCCCACCCCAGGCAGACCTGGCAGGCTCCCATAGGGCTGCCTGGGGTGGTGCTGTTCAAGGAGGCCAGGCCCTGAAGCTGCTGCTGCTAATGCTGGCCTGGAACCTGCCTCAGAACCTGGGGCTGCAGATGGGGCAGGCTTGACTCCATTCAAAGCCCTGACCTCTGTGCTGACGAAGTGTTCATGGGTTGCTGTGCAAGGAATATGTGTACGAACAAGGGTTTCCACAGTAAGAGTGTGCGTGCATCTGTAGGTGTGTCTGTGTGTATGCACACACAAGAGCACGTGTCTAGGTAATAGCGTGAAGCCTCTCCTGTGCCACTTCTGACCATGACAGACTGTGTGTAATTTTACCTGGCAGCATCTGAGTTGAGTGTTTTGTTTTGGGGCATGGGGTAAGGCCTTGTGACCAGGTGCTAAGTGACCATCCCCACCTCTTTTGATGACAGACTGCCCTGACTCCTGTCTAGCTTGGAGAACTGCCTGTAGTTGGTATCTGGTAGTGACACCCACCCAAGTGTCTGTGGTGCTGACAAACTACATTCTGAATGGCTGTTCTTAATGTAAATTTGTGGCATGTAGAAAATCTCAAATAAAATGACCTTGATTTAGAAAACCAGGCAACTATGTGGTCCTTCCAACAGAGACTCTTGACTATCCATGTGTGGTCTGTTTTGTAGGCTCAAGTGGGGAGGTTCCTTCATCCTTTTTTTTTTTTTTTTTTTTTTGGTTTTTCGAGACAGGGTTTCTCTGTGTAACTTTGTGCCTTTCCTGGATCTCGCTCTGTAGACCAGGCTGGAATAGAAGATCCTTTTTTTTCCCTGGAGCTGAGGACCGAACCCAGGGCCTTGCGCTTGCTAGGCAAGCGCTCTACCACTGAGCTAAATCCCCCCAACCCTCTTTTTTTTTTTTTAATTACTTATTTTTTTATGTGCATTGGTGTTTTGTTTTGCCTGTGGAAGGGTGTTGTAGTTACAGACAGTTGTGAGCCACCATGTGGGTGCTGGGAATTGAACCTGGGTCCTCTGCAAGAGCAGTCAGTGCTCTTAACTGCTGAGTCATCTCTCCAGTCCCCCTCCTTCATTCTTCTTTGAGACAGGATCTCAAGTGGCTTAGGCTGGCTTCAAATTTTATATGTAGACAAGGCTGTTCTTGAATTCCTAATCCTGCTTCTGCCTCCCAAATGCTGGATTACAAGTGTGTACCATCATTCCCATCTGGTTATGGATATCAGTGTTGACTTTGGCCTCAGCAAAAACACTTCCATGTCGCCTCCTCTGGGCTAGTTGGCCTTCTTTACAACATGGCTGCCAAGTTTAAGCACAAGCATCTCAAGAAAACCAGCAGATGTGTTCAGCTCTGGCTCTCACCATTGTTGTCACCTCCACCCTTGATGGGCAGCCACAGAAGTCCACCACATTCAACAGAAGTGAACACAGACACACCTCCATGTACTCAGGGGGTTGGGAGTCTCAATGTGAAAGACCTAATGGGGTGGGAGGCAGTCCTGTGCCCATATTAGGAAGGGCATCTGTTGGCGTTCTGGATTTTCAGCCTAAGCAAGGCAGAGGCTGTGGCCTGGCTGTGAGGGGTGTGTGTGTGTGTGTGTACGGAGAATTGACTCATGTTGGGGAGGCTTACATTAGAATATGCCTTTCTAGCCAATGTCTGTTTGTGGGGCACACTGGCAGCCATAGGGCCATGGACTGTTTGGAACACTCCAAGAGGCCAGCTATCCTTAGAGTTAGCTGGGAGGATGAGGCTATCTGACCTTTGTCAAAAAGGAAAAAGAAAAAATCTAGGTGTGGTAGTGGATGGAAGACAGAGGCAGGTGGTTCTCTGTGAGTTCGAGGCCAGCCAGGTCTACAAAGGGAGTTCCAGGACAGTTAGGGCTATTATATTGCACAGAGAAACCCTGTCTAGAAAAAAAAAAAAAAAAACTGGGGCTGGAGAGTTGGCCCAATGGTTAAGAGCACTTGCTGCTCTTCAGAGGACCAGAATTTGATTCCCAGAACTCACATGGTGGCTCACTATCACCTGTAACTCCAGTCCCAGGGGATCCAATTCTGTCTTCTGGCCTCCTTAGGCAATGCACACATGTAGTGCATTTACATACAAACATACTCATATACACACACTCACACAGCACATATAAATAAGGATTGGGGCTGGAGAGATGGGTCCATTGTTGGTTTTGCAGAGGACCTAAATTTGGTTCTCAGCACCCACATGATAGCTCACCATCATCTATAGCTCCAGTTCCAGATTGATGCCCTCTTCTGACTTATGTGGGCACTAAGCACACATGTGGTACACAGGCATGCATGCAGACAAAACACTCATGCACATGAAATAAAACAAATTAAAACAATAAATCTTAGGGGGAAAGTTGAGTGTGTTGTGATAACAAGAACTTCCATAGAGACTCTGCCAGAACACAGCCTTCATAGAGAAGCTTCAGAGATCTTGTTCAAGGACATCCATCTAATGTCTGTGTTTAGCTTTACTCTGGCATAACCCCTGTGATCAGGGATAACTTTTTAAATAACTTGAGTGACCTTGTTTTACCTTTAAAAGCTTCCCTTTAATGCCAGGCATTGTTAATGCACTCAGCCCACTGTGGGCAGCATCACTCCCTAAGCAGGGGACCCTCCAAACTGGATGTGTAAGAATGGAAGAAGGCTAGGCAGTAGTGGTGCACGCCTTAATCCCAGCACTTGAGAGGCAGAGATAGGTGGATCCCTGTGAGTTCAAGGCCATTCTGGTCTACATAGTGAGTTCCAGGACAGCCAGAGCAGAAACACAGAGAAACCCTGTCTCAAAAAACAAACCAAAAAAAAGTGTGACTCTAGACAGAACACTCCACGCCTTAAATCTTGTACTCAGGAGGCAGAGATTGATGGATTTTTGTGAATTTGAGGCCAGTCTTATTATCAACATAAGTGCCAGGCTAGCCAAGGATATATCATGATACCCTGTCACAAAAAAAGAAAAAAAGGAGACGGGCGGTGGTGGCACACGCCTTTAATCCCAGCACTTGGGAGGCAGAGCCAGGCAGATCTCTGTGAGTTCAAGGCCAGCCTAGGCTACAGAGTGAGTTCAAGGAAAGGAGCAAAACTACACAGAGAAACCCTGTCTCGAAAAAACAAAAAAACAAAACAAAACAAAAAAAAAAAACAAAAAAAAGGAAGCTGGAGAGCTGGCTCGGTGGGTAAGAGCACTGGCTGCTCTTTTTTCTTTTCTTTCTTTTTTTTTTTTTTTTTTTTGGTTTTTCGAGACAGGGTTTCTCTGTGTAGCTTTGAGCCTTTCCTGGGACTCACTTGGTAGTCCAGGCTGGCCTCGAACTCACAGAGATCTGCCTGGCTCTGCCTTCCGAGTGCTGGGACTAAAGGCGTGCGCCACCACTGCCCGGCGCACTGGCTGCTCTTACAGAAGACCGGGTTTGGTTCCCAACACCTACATAGTGACTCACAACCATCTATAACTTCAGTCCCAGGGTATCTGATACCCTCTTCTGACTTCAGGGCCACCAGGCATATGTGCATGGTCCACAGACATGCATACAGGCAGAAAAGATGGAGAGCAATTGAAGATGCCAGATGTCAACTTCTGGACTCAAATGCACACACATACATGTATATGCACATATATGAACACACACACACACACACACAGAGGCCTCCATACACACACACAAGAGAAGGCTTTCAGTTGGCAAGACTATGAGCAGAACAGGAATTCTTTTGTCCTGGGGGTGGGAATGTCAGTGGCTCTGCTAAGTCACGTGGACACTTTGAGCTGTAGTTACTGAGATTATGAACTCATGTAGATTCAACCCAGCAATTCCACCTCGGGGGGTTATTTCACAGCTCATTGAGCAGGCGCAAAGTGACAGATATGTAATGTTCATTATCAACATCACATGTAATTGCCAAAGTCTGAAAAGTATTCTAAATGTCCAACCACAGGGGATGGGTTAAATAAATGATCACATGTCCATCCAGCCACAAAGGGAATGAATGCAAAGGAGGAAAATGGCAGATGGAGAAACTTTGAGGCTGGAGTGGGCTCAGTGGGAGACCACAGGCCCTGGGTTTTATCCCCAGCACTATCAAAAAAGAAAAATAAGTCTTAAAAACTCACCAGGGTCGTTGAGATGAATCAGCAGGTAAAGAAAGACACTTGCTGCCAATCCTGACAACTTGAGTTCAATCCCTGGGACTCACATGGAGAGAATCAATTCTGAAAAGTTGTCCTTGGAACCCCACACACATGCCATGGTATAAGTTCAAGGCCAATTCAGGATATAGTGTGAAGTCCTGTCAAAAAACTATGCCATCAGCCGGGCAGCCGTGGCACATGCCTTTAATCCCAGCACTCTGGAGGCAGAGCCAGGGAATCTCTGTGAGTTCAAGGCCAGCCTGGTCCACAGAGCAACATCCAGGACAGGCACCAAAACTACATAGAGAAACCCTGTCTCCAAAAACAAAAGAACTATACCATCAAAAAGAACAGCCGGGCTGGGCGGTGGTGGCGCACGCCTTTAATCCCAGCACTCGGGAGGCAGAGCCAGGCGGATCTCTGTGAGTTTGAGGCCAGCCTGGGCTACCAAGTGAGCTCCAGGAAAGGCGCAAAACTACACAGAGAAACCCTGTCTTGAAAAAACAAAAAAAACAAAAAAAAAAAAAAAGAACAGCCGGGCTGAGGAAATGGCTCAGAGGTTAAGAGCACTGACTGTTCCTCCAGAGGATCCGGGTTCGATTCCCAGCACCCACATGGCAGCTCACAACTGTCTGTAACTCCAGTCCTAGGATAGTAAAACACCAATATAAGTTATTAAAAAAATAAAGGTGTAGTGGCACACACTTTTAATCCCAATACTCCAGAGGGAGAGGCTGGTGGATCTCTAGGAGTTCGAGGCCAACCTGGTCTACATAATGAGTTTCAGGCCAGCCAGAGCTACATAGTGAGACCCTGTCTTAAAAAATAAACAGACAAACAAAAACAAAATCCAAAAGCCGTTCACTTGAGGGTTGGGGTTGTAGCCCAGTTGGTAGAGTGCTTGTCTATCGTTCATAAAACCCTGCATAAACCCAGCATGGCATTGCATACCTATAACCCCAGCCCCTGGGAGCTGGAGGCAGGAGAATGGAGAGTTGAAGGCCAACCTGGGCTACTTGAGACCCTATGCCAAAAAAGAAAAAGAAAAAAAAAATCATGCTTTTATATATGTGGATATGAGAAAACACATACAAGGTATTAAGTGAAGGAAATGAATTATATGCCTGTGTGGGCTGTGACTGCGTTGGTAGAGAACTGCCTAGCTTCCTCCATTCCAGCCATAGGTGCACATCTGTAATTCCAGCACTCAGGAAGTGGAGCTAGGAGGATAAGAAAAACTCAAGGTCAACCTCAGCCACGTTTCCAGCTTTAGGTCAGCCTGGGTTACTACATAAGACCCCATCCTCCCAACCTTTGCAAAATAAAAAAAAAATTAAGGGGGGGGCAAGAAGAGGGGGAGGACAGGGGAATCCATGGCTGATATGTAAAGTTAAATTAAATTATAAAATAAAAAAATTAAAAAATTCACTCCATAAAAATCACAGGAAAATGGGCTGGAGAGATGGCTCAGAGGTTAAGAGCACCGGCTGTTCTTCCAGAGGTCCTGAGTTCAATTCCCAGCAACCACATGGTGGCTCACAGCCATCTGTAATGAGATCTGGCTCCCTCTTCTGGCCTGAAGGGATATATGCAGGCAGAACACTATACATAATAAATAAATAAATTTAAAAAAAAAATCACAGGAAAAACTTCCAAAATTTCTTTTTTTTTTTTTTTTTTCTGAGGCAAGGTTTCTCTGTGTAACTTTTCGCCTTTCCTGGAACTCACTCTGTAGCCCAGGCTGGCCTCGAACTCACAGAGACCCGCCTGGCTCTGCCTCCCAAATTTTTTTTTTATTTCTGTATTTCACTAAAAAGGAATGGACCACCCTGATGCTTGCTCAGAAGGCCCTGTACAGAGATGATGGAGAACTTTGCACATGTGGCTTTCAGGGAAGCTAAAAAAGAAAAAAAAAAAAAAACCCTCAACTAACTAAAAGAATAGTAATGGCAGTGGGGGCAAACATCCCTTCTCCTCATCTGGGCTGGAAGAGAGCTTAGTCCCTGACCTTTCCATATCAGCTTTCCAAGGAAGGCGACTCAGGAGCCACATGAAAGGATGTACACTTCTCTCTCTCCCTCTCCCTCCCTCCCTTTCTATTTATTATATCTTGAAGCAGGTCTCTCTGTGTAGCCCTGGCTGTCCTGCCAGGGAGATCTGCCTGCCCCTGCCTCCACAGTGCTGGGGTTATGGTGAGTGACAGCTCCTTTCAGCAAAATACAGTTTTTCTGTAGTCTTCTCTATTTCCACTGTAATGCTTTTCAGCTCATTGAAGTTGTTCATTTTGATGTGCAAAGAGTTATCCTTTGACACACACACACACACATACACACACACACCATACACACAGTTATAATAAATGCTTAAAAAAATAAAACAAGGGAGCTGAGTGCGGTGGCACACACCTTTAATCCCTGCCTGTACTCCAGAGGCAGAGGCAGGAGAATCTCTGAGTTAGAGGCCAGCCTGTCTACAGAGCGAGTTCCTGTTTTGGAAACCCTGTCTTGGGGGGGGAAAGTGTCAGATATTCAAAAGGGGACCAAACTGAAATTCTAGTAGTTTCTGGATGATGACGATGCAGCCTATGTGTGGGATAGGGGCATGCCTGTCACTGTACACGTGTGGTGAGAGGACAATTTTTGAGTTCAAGGGTAGCCTGGTCTACAGAGCGAGATTCAGGACAGGCTCCGAAGCTGCACAGAGAAACCCTGTTTTGAAAAACTAAAAAAAATTAAAAAGATAAAAAGTCCACTTTCACACAAGTGCCCTGGGAGTAGAAAACTCAGGAAATAAATGGTAATGATGGCTGCACCACACTGTCATTGCTTGATATGTCCTTAACCATGGTTGAGATGAGAAATTGTAGCCAGGCAGTGGTGGTGCACGCCTTTAATCCCAGCACTCAGGAGGCAAGGCAGGCAGTTTCTGTGAGTTCAAGGCCAGCCTGGTCTACAGAGCTAATTCCAGGACAGCCAGGGTTACACAGAGAAACCTGTCTCAAAAAAAAAAAAAAAAAAAAAAAAAAAAAAAAAAAAAAAAAAGAAAGAAAGAAAGAAAAAGAAAAAAGAAAAGAAAGAAAAAAATTATATGGCATTTATATTGTATCACAATGATTTTAGAAGGCTAAAGGATAGGGATGTAGGTCAGCCACAGAGGTCTTGCCTAGAATCCCCCAGTGAAGGGCTGGGGTGTGGCTCAGTGGTAGAGCCCCTGCCTAGAATTCCCCAGTGAAGGGCTGGGGTGTGGCTCAGTGGTAGAGCCCCTGCCTAGAATCCCCCAGTGAGGGGCTGGGGTGTGGTTCAGTGGTAGAGTGCCTGCCTAGAATCCCCCAGTGAGGGTCTGGGGTGTGGCTCAGTGGTGAGCCCTGCTAGAATCCCCAGTGAAGGGCTGGGGTGTGGTTCAGTGGTAGAGCCCCTGCCTAGAATCCCCCAGTGAAGGGCTGGGGTGTGGCTCAGTGGTAGAGCACCTGCCTAGAATCCCCCAGTGAGGGCTGGGGTGTGGCTCAGTGGTAGAGCCCTGCCTAGAATCCCCAGTGAGGGGCTGGGGTGAGGCTCAGTGGTAGAGCCCCTGCCTAGAATCCCCCAGTGAGGGGCTGGGGTGTGGCTCAGTGGTAGAGCTCCTGCCTAGAATCCCCCAGTTAGGGGCTGGGTGTGGAAAGAATTCCTGAGAGTAGGAGGGGCTCCACCAGCTTCCCACCCAAGCTCTTCTCTTGGACCCCAAACACTGTGAGCAAAACCGCACTGGAAGGAGAAAAGCCCTGGGAAGCTGTCTTCCTCCAGGGAACAGTGAGCACAAGAAATCTAGGGCCCTTTTCCCCAGAATGCTCCTTGCTCTGTTGCTCTGGCAACCAGCGCCTCCTTATCAAGCTGCAGAGAAATCCTGAAGGCCCCACCTGTTTTTCAGTGTGTGATTTAGGGCTTTGGGTGTTTTTAATTGTAGGAAATGAAATGAACAGTGCTCGCTCCCTCTGCATGGGAAAGATAAAGCCCGAAGCCGCCAGAGCACTGTCTGCTGGGAAGAAATCTCTTTCAACTTGTGGGCGATTTTCCAGCGAGGCTCTAGTGGGAGCGAGAGGGCTGGCAATACATGAGTAACAGACTCAGATGGAGGCTCTGCCATTTCAGGGGTGGGGGTGGGGAGGTCCTCTCCCCATCAGGGAAGGCTGGGTCCTGGCCAGCCAGGTTCAATTTCTAGGACAGCATTCTATCTGACTGGAGACCTAGAGATCCAGGGAGTGAGACTAAAGGCTCCCACCTTGTGTCCCCCTCACCCCAGTCTTTCTCCTGGCCATACTCCACTGGACACTGCAGGCCCAGAGCTTGCAGAGGATGGGGTGATGTAGGTTTTTAACTCCAGCATTTGAGAGGCAGAAACAGGTGGATTTCTGTGAGTTCAAGGCCAACCTGGTCTACATAGTGAGTTCCAGCCAGGCTAAATTGTGAGACTGTCACAAAATAAAATAAAATACAGCTCGGGGGCTAGTGCAGTGGCTTTGCAGGTAAAGGCAATTGCTTCCAAGTCTGATGACCTGAATTTGCCCCTCAGGACCCACATGGTGGAAGGAAAGAAATGACTTCTTTTGTCCTCTGACCTCCACACATGCTGTGTCAGGCAAGTGCCCACACATGGGGACACCCCACACACACACATACACACACTAAATATAATAACAAAAGTACAGTTTGACCCTCCCTGACACTGGTCCCCTAGCTTCCTTCCATCTGGAAACCGTCCCATCTGGCTCCTGAAGTGGCCTACTTGCTTGTGGTGGTATTCTAATTGTACTGAAATGTGATTTTGATTGTATGTTCATAAATAAAGTTGCCCGGGGGGTCAGAGCTATTAGAGCCATAGACAGAGTGTGGCGGTGGTGGCGCACGCCTTTAACCCCATAGATCTCTGTGTGTTCAGGGATACAGCCAGCATTGGAGACATATGCCTTTAAGACCTGGGGGGCTGTACCTATAGACAGTGACGAGGCAGTCACGTGTTTGGGTTTACAACCAGTGAGAAAGCAGAATGACTATGAAACGACTTACACACAGGGAAATAGCTCTCTTTCGGGAAGCTGGAACCACGGCAGGAAGAAGGGTGAGATTTTAGCTCTGAGCTCTGATCTCTTGGCTTTCTCTTTTACATTGGTTCTGTGTTTCTTATTTAATAAGACGGTTGGTTACATCTACACTTGCTGCTTGGAGTCTGCAGCAACTCATGTCCCCTGCATCAGGGTATATATGTTAGCAAAATACAGGAAGCCTAGCTCAAAAGTTTGGTGTGAAGCTCAGTTGGTAGAATGCTTGCCCAACCACCTGTCACCCCAGCTCCAAGGAGGTCTAGTGCCCTCTTCTGGCCTCTATGGGAAACTACATCCATGTGAACACATACACACACATACATACACAAAATTTAAAAAAAAAAAAAAGAAAAATAGGGAGCTGGAGAGATGGCTCATAAATTAAGAGCACTCTTCCAGAGACCCTAATTCAGTTCCCACATGGCTCATCACCAGCTGTAACTCCAGTTCCATGGGGATCCAATGCCCTCTTCTGGCCTCCATGAACACTGCAAGCACATGGTTCATAGACATACATGCAGGCAAATCAGGCATACACATATAATGGAAATAATTAAATCTGGCTGGGCATGATGGTGCACACCTTTTTTGTTTGTTTGTTTGTTTTGTTTTGTTTTTGGAGACAAGGTTTCTCTGTGTAGCCCTGGCTGTCCTGGAACTTGCTCTGTAGACCAGGCTGGCCTCAAACTCACAGAGATCTGCCTGCCTCTGTCTCCAGAGTGTTGGGATTAAAAGCATGAGCCACCACAGTCTAGCATGGCTAGTCTTGTTAGGCAGCTTGCTCTAGAGACCCCTGCCTCTGCCTTCTGAGGCTAGGATTACAGCTGGGCTGCCATGTCCACACAACATTTATATGGGGATCTGAACTCTAGTCCTCACTATTGTACATTCAGTGCTTTAACCATGAAGCCATCTTCCCAGCTCTGTGGCAGACTTGTTTGTGGTAAAGGGAAAGCAGACTGGGATCTTCTGCAAGGATGAAGAGCCACACCCTTCAGGACTGCTTGGCAGTGTCTCTCTGAAAACACCAAACGGCAACAGCTTCACATATCCTGACCTGTGTCCTCAAATCAGCAGGTGAAAGGCAGGAAGGAGGGCACAAGGGTGGCACAAGGATGACTCCAAAGCAGCGAGAGTGCCCACTGTGACCCAGTGCAGATGGGCCTGTTCTTGCTGTGTGGTTTAAGCAGCTTCCTCAACCCCTGAGCTGCTAATAATGGGGCCAAGAAAGTAGACACAAAAGCTTCGTTCTTCCTCAGACCTTGGTTTCCCATTTGTAAAGTGGAATGACAAAGGGGACTGCCATGAGGGCCATTGGGAGGGGACAGAGGGGCAAAGTAGTGCTGGGAACCCTACCCAGCAGGAAGTAGGACAAGCATTCATCATTAGGTGCTTGATACAGAGTAGGCAATCAGCACCAAGTAGATACTAGGGATACAGTAGGCCCTCGGCACACAGTAGACACCGTGGTGGCTATTCTCGGTTGTCAGCTTGACTACATCTGGAAATAACTAAAACCCAAATGGCTGAACCGGGTGGCAGTGGCATATGCCTTTAATCCCAGCACTTGGGAGGATCTCTGTGAGTTTGAGGCCAGCCTGGTCTACAGAACAAGATCCAGGACAGGCCATAAAACTACACAGAGAACCCCTGTCTCAACTCGAGAAACCAAAAAATATATATCTGTGTGAAGGTATTGGATCACCTGAAACTGGAATCACAGGCAGTAATGAGCTGCCATGTAGTGCTGGGTATTGAACCTGGAATATCTGGCAGAGCAGCCAGTTCTCTTAACCACTGAGCCATCTTTCCAGTCCCAGGATATTTTTCTTTTTTCTTTTTCTTTCTCTGTGTTAACAGCCCTAGCTGTCCTGGAACTCACTCTGTAGACCAGGCTGGCCTCGAACTTACAGAGATCTGCCTGCCTCAGCCTCCCAAGTGCTGGGATTAAAGGCAAGCACCACCACCGCCTGGTGGAAGACCAG